>NW_019385662.1:271860-499103 GCF_000671375.1 Centruroides sculpturatus | reverse complement strand
AAATTTTTTTTTTTTTTTTTTTTGCATTTTTCCAAGTTTCAAGATTCCCTGCGTCAAAGAAAAAAAATCTTCGGAGGGAATCATTATTTTGTCCGATCGCCATATTTTTCCTCTGTTACATATAACAAGCGGGAAAGTAAAAATACAAAATTTTCCTAAAAATTAGAAAGAAAAAATTTATAAAATTTCTTAGGAAAAGTCTAAGAAAATTCGAAAATTTTTGAAAGAATTAAATTAACATTCGCAAAATATATATAATCGAATCTCCAAAAACGGCTACCTCTAAACGACGGACATTTTTTCCGGGAACTTTTCTTATTATGTACAAAATAACTTTCGAACAAAGGCCACCTCTAACAGGGTCCACCTCTAAACAACGATCGTCTCTGTACAAGATCCACCTCCAAATAACTGCCGTCCTGAACAGTGTCCACCTCCAAACAACGGTCACTTCTAACAGAGTCTATCTCCGAATAAAGGCCAAGTCGGTGGACGTTATTTAGAGGTTTGACTGTATATTATATATATATATTTTCTTTTTAATTTCAAAAATTGCAAAACTAAAATATTTAGAAAAATCTAAAATTTTCACTACAAATTAGGGAATAAAATTTCCTTGAAAACTTATAAAAATCTAAGAAACTCTTAAGAATTAAATTAAAATTCTCAAAACAAATGTTTCCTAAAAATTTCTTTTAATAAAAATAAATAAAAAATAAAATAAAATTTGAGAAAATATTTACAAAAATCAAAAACTTTTTTTGAAATTAGAGAATAAAATTTCTAAAAATACTTTTAAAAAATAGAAGGTTCGGTGAATTTAAATTGAGCTTCGCAAAATAAAGTGACCCAAAAGTCAGTTTATCGATATTTTATTTACTTATTCGACGGACTTATTTACACTTTGGTTAACTGACTTTTGGGAGAGTATAAGTATTTTAACCCAAAAAATTCTGAAAAAAAAAGTAAAAATTAAAAATCCTGAAGAATCGAAAATTTCTCCATAAAGTATAGAAATAAAATTATATATATTAAAATTATATGTATATTCAGAGTGGTCCAAAAGTCAGTTGACCAAGTTAGCTAACTTATATATATTTAGGTTAACTGACTTTTCGGCCCATTTATGGGTACACATACGAATAAAATTTGTTAATTAAAAAATTATTCCAAAATTTATACATTTTTGTACTCAGAGGACCTTGAAACGTCGAGAAATGCAATAAAAATTCGGGGATTAATATATGTATATGTGGGGGGCACAATTTTGGCCTAATTTGAAGCTTAATAACTTTCGTGCGTTTTGTCGAAAACTTCTGAAATTTTGCAGGGAGGTTATTGTATTATGGGCATTGATGATATTAAATTTTAATGGTTAAAGGTCAACTGGGTGGAGAGATTGAGGAGGTCGCTTGTCGTATCTCAAGTGGAATTGGACTTAATGCAGATTTTACTCATTTACAAATTTTATAAACAACCACTACTACTGTTAATTTCTAATGCTGTTTTTTAACTTTCTCTTCCTCTTTCATTTTTTCCCCTTTCTTTCTTTCTTTTTTCGTTTTGGTGTGTCGATGTTAGTGGGTTCNAGATTTAATTTATTTCTTTAAACTTAGTTAATTTTTTTATGATATTTTAGACATTTTTTGAAGATTTAATATGATTTTTGATGTGAGAAATATTTAAAAACTTTTTAAATTAATCATTATTTTTTTAATACTTTGCTAAATTTAAGAATTTCTAAATATATATAGTTTTTTATTATTTTATTTTTTTAATATAAAGTTTATTCGAAAATAAATATTTAAAAAAAAGGGAAAAAAATTTAGTTCGATACTTTGTCTGCGTCATTGATAACGTGACGTCACTTCAGACGTCATTGGTAGCTACCAGAGGGAGTTATAGAACGGAAGATGATTCTTAGTAGAGATTTGACGTCTGAATATTTTTAAAATATCCTATTTTTCTCTTCTAATATTAATTATCTTTAAATTATGTAAAACCTTTCTATTGTTAACTTCGTTGAAATACTTAGTAATTGTACATCTAAAACAGAACGCGAAAAAATGTAATAAATTGTTATCGTTGTCTATTATCGCGTTTTCTCGTATTAAATATAAAAAAATAAATAAATGTTTTAAATTTATTTTTATTGATACTTATTCCTGTATATTTTTTAAAAATTACGATTAAAATACAGCTTTTCAGAAATGAATTATTTTTTCCTTTATATAGTTGACACCAGATGGCGCCAGCAAAAGTTTAAATTTTCTTTCACCTTCAAAAGTTTTATAATTGTATTTTATTCATTTATATATATATATTTACAATTTGATTTTACAATTGAATTAAATTATTAAGCTTTGGTTTGATTTTATTAATTGCTGCTGATATTTTGTAGTTTTTGCTGATATATTCTAGACTTTATTCAAGTGCAGAAGCAGTGACTGTACTATTAAGCTCCACAATATAAGGAATTAAAATAATAATTAAATCGTAAACAATATAAAAAATAAGCAATAAAAATTAATTATTTAATTATAAAAGTGGGATATGTTTAAAATACAGTAGTATCAAGCAGCTGAAAAGTTTATTTATTTATTTACTTTTGTTTTTGTTGCTGAACATATATATTTAGATTCTACTGAAGTTATCACATTATTTGTATCTGCTGTACATTTTACAATTGTTTTATAAAAATGTTGCTGTATGAAACTAACAAGTTTAATCTGCTCTATACAGCCATTGCCATCTGCACAATTCTGTATGATATAAATCAGAATTATCACTACTGTATAGATTTTCCTGCTGACTGTATACTAGTTTACTTTATTTTACAGTTTTTATACTTTCTAACATTACAATTCCATTTTTTCTTGTTTGTAAAAATTAAATGCTTTAACTATAATTTCTTTACAGGTTTTTATTCATTTATTTATTATTATTATTTATTTATTTATAATTCTTGCTGCATATATTTTTCTACTTCTATATTTTACTGATTTCTTGCATGTATTTAAATTTCACTATTCTTCCTGTTTTAATAACTGGAAGGGTTTTGTTGTTTCTTCCTGCTACAGCTGCTGTATATCTGGATTTATAAAATGTATATGCTTAGATATTGTTAGTCTATACATCCTGATTTTGCTACTTATATACTCTTCAGTTCTGTTTAATATGTTTATTGCTTAAGCTACTGTTATACAGTTCATGTATGTATGTTTCTGCTGATTTTATACTTTACTAGCTGCAAGATCCCGCTTCGCTGGGTTTTTATTTGTATGTAATAGTATAGTTTTTTATATATATATATATATAGATTATGTAAATTTGACTTTTATCATCTCTGCTGCTTGCTAATATATAAAATATATACTGTATAGGCCTACATGCTATCCTAATATAATGTGTTCTAATTGAAATGTTATTCAAGTTTTAAAAAATTGCTTTCTTCTTCAGCTTATTTTATGTAGTTTATGAGTGCTTTTTTATATAATTAATGATTTAATTTGCCATTTTTTATGTATAATATACATTTTTTAGGCTCTTAAAAGACAAAATTACTACATTTTTTCATTTATATGTATGATCTTTGACATCTTTTAGAGAATTTATCTATGGCTACTAATTCATTGAAGCTATATTTAAAATATTCAGAATATACTGAAATTTTGGGGTAAGAAAAGAGGAAATTTATAGAGATTTTAGGAAAAAATTAAAGACTTTAAAATACAGTAGTAAGTACAGGTAAGCATAATTTAAAATTTTTATCATTTCAAAATGGCGGCTGTTCAGTTCATATAAATCATCAAAAAAAAATTCAATAATTTTTTAATGAATTTGAACAGAATTTTTACTGTGAATACATTTTATCAAATTACATAACATGGCATACAAAAATGTTTAATTTCACCAAATTAAACAAAAAACGCCATTCATTACATAAACACTTTATGCCTCTATAAACTACTTTATGACTCAAAAAAACTCATACAAATTAATTGCAAGTCATTTATTAAGTTATACATTAATTCTGTTGCCGTTGACATTTCATTACATGCGAAACAAGGGCAAAAAAATTCTATATTTTTTGACCTTTAGTCGAATATTCAGTTTGAATGACACGTTATAAAAGAATGTAATTATAGTAATGATTGCGTGGTGCGTTGACATCGTCTATACACTATTTACTCATCATTTATTCAGTAACTTTACAGAATATTAACAGCATCAGTGTAAAGGAGTCCAGACGTGTCGACTAGTCTATTTAATTAATTTATTAGCAGATAAAGAGACGTTTCGTTTCGTTGTTACACAATTTATTGAACGTAATTAAAAATGTATCGACCCTCAGTAAATGAATACAAAAATATAACAGTGAATAATTTATCTAAAATATTTTCCTTCTAGATTGCCTGGTGTTTAAGCGGATGGCATGTTAAACGTTTTGCATGTTCCACGTGTTGAATATATTTTAAAAATTACATTATTCCCCCTCTCCTCTTAAAATTAATGCAGACATTTATAAAGTATTTTTTCTTNTTATAAAAGTGGGATATGTTTAAAATACAGTAGTATCAAGCAGCTGAAAAGTTTATTTATTTATTTACTTTTGTTTTTGTTGCTGAACATATATATTTAGATTCTACTGAAGTTATCACATTATTTGTATCTGCTGTACATTTTACAATTGTTTTATAAAAATGTTGCTGTATGAAACTAACAAGTTTAATCTGCTCTATACAGCCATTGCCATCTGCACAATTCTGTATGATATAAATCAGAATTATCACTACTGTATAGATTTTCCTGCTGACTGTATACTAGTTTACTTTATTTTACAGTTTTTATACTTTCTAACATTACAATTCCATTTTTTCTTGTTTGTAAAAATTAAATGCTTTAACTATAATTTCTTTACAGGTTTTTATTCATTTATTTATTATTATTATTTATTTATTTATAATTCTTGCTGCATATATTTTTCTACTTCTATATTTTACTGATTTCTTGCATGTATTTAAATTTCACTATTCTTCCTGTTTTAATAACTGGAAGGGTTTTGTTGTTTCTTCCTGCTACAGCTGCTGTATATCTGGATTTATAAAATGTATATGCTTAGATATTGTTAGTCTATACATCCTGATTTTGCTACTTATATACTCTTCAGTTCTGTTTAATATGTTTATTGCTTAAGCTACTGTTATACAGTTCATGTATGTATGTTTCTGCTGATTTTATACTTTACTAGCTGCAAGATCCCGCTTCGCTGGGTTTTTATTTGTATGTAATAGTATAGTTTTTTATATATATATATTATTTATTTAGAAGTGTGTCCTAATAGACATAGTTTACATTTAAGAGCGATTTTTATAGAGGAAATGAAAAATGTAGCAAAGAATTTTTCCGTCTGGCTTCATAATAAGATAAATATCCGTCTTCCGTTATTAACAACAGAAATTGAATTAGAATGGTCGAAAAAGGAGAATAAACTATCCTCATTTTGCCACATGCCGAGAACGGAAATGCATCATGCTGCGAACTCGTGCTCTGCGGTGACGTCACTGCCGAAATGGGTCACGTGCCCCAACGTACAGGACCATCGTTTCCTGTACATAGCGATATATGTATGTATATATTTTTTTTCTTCGTTACGCTATAAATATAAGTACTCACTCAAGCCTTTCTTACCGGAAAGTTATCTACGAGCTTCGCCTACTCCAAAAATTGCTGACTTGTTTTCTTATTTTTCTTTATTTATTTATTTTCTGCATGAGAGAAAAAATATTTTTTTCGCATCCCTAATTTTAAATCCTACAATTGTCTAACTTCATCCACTTCCTTGCTACGGTGTTGATTTTGTATTTTAAGATTCACACACATCTTCAAGCATCTCTAAGCTTTAATCCGTGCATTAGTTTTATCTTCTATAGAGTTTATAACCAGGAAATTTCTTCTATGTGATCTATTCTCGGGAGCATTTAATAAATAGGAAGCTCCGCTTCCTATGTAAATGCTCCTGACCAATATATATCAATAGGAAACAACTGTTTTCTATAGCTGCAGAGCGTTTACTTCTAGGAAGCAAGAGCTTGGTTGTATAAAATATCTGCTTGCTAGCAATTTTAAAGGTGCCCGTTACTGATTTGACACTGATTTTGTAAAAAAAAATACCCACTTTCAATCTTATAATTACGATTTACAAAATTCTTAAAATGTTTTTACAATTAGCACACCAACTTCATGCGGATTAATCTGATATTTTGCGAATTTACTAAAGCTATCCGGTTACTTTGTGTGATTCTTTAATCACCCTTCGATACTTTAACACAGTTAAAAGTTAAAAATATAAATTAATTACGTGCGAAATTAATTTACGCCCAATTAAATGGCTTACACGAAAATTTACAGTTCCATTAGAGCATGCTCACATTAAAAACTTCGCATACTTTAGGTTTCCTGTATACAAAATTTTATGTAATTTTACTAAATTGAAAACATTATACACATCCTGAAGTATTTCGACACGTGTTTGAATATGTTACAATAGCACTTCATTAGTAGCAATCAGTTAAAAAGCAAAGATCAAGGATCAAAACAGTGGAAGGACTTGAGTAATGTCGGCAAAATTTGATGCTTTACACGACATAATCAGCTTTAATTAATATAATTAAGATTATAATAACATTTATTCTAATTTTTGGACAGTTAAACTTACTGGAATTTAACTTATTTTCTGATATTTACAAACACAAAGCTGTCGAAATTTCATCTTTCCTCGAACAGATTGGGTAAATTAGAACGAATATAATTTTAAAAAGTCGATAGTTTTCTTAAAATTATTAGCTAAAAACAAGATTTTCGTAATTAACGACAGTTTGTCTGACGTTATTGAAAATTAACAGCGATTTTATCGGTCGGTAAATTGCGTAACAATAAAAAAATTTATGTCGTTCAATTTCTAACCGATTTATAATTTCAAAATTTTGAATTAAATGGTGAAAGTCGTGCATTTTTTTCTCTATATTTTTTAAAAATTATTTTTGCTTTTTTGAGTTTTTTTTCTAGAACATAAAATACGATTAACGAACACATTTCTATCAAAAATTTAAAAAGAAATTCCGATTTTTGTCGTATGTTTTGTTGCATTAAAATTACCAATCCGGATAGCGGTCACATTTAATTCTTTAACCGGAAAGGGGATGGTCGGATGCACGCTGTCACGTGGTACCAGGTGTGCATTCGTTCATCTAATATCACGCTCCAGGGAACAATTGAGTGCGAGGCCCTTTCCTATCCGAACCCTCCCCTTTCTTCCGCCTCCCCCTGACCGGAAGTGAGGCGGACACAACCTCCTTCCTGTTTCCCGACGTCTGGTCTCTTCACTTCTTCCACTGCTTCTGACGTGAACGCAGCACGTGCAGCTCGATCGCCCTCGAAACATGAAACAGAGGTTAGTAAAGTTCTCTTCTGTTACTATTTAACATTAGAAACGATTCAAATGCTTAAGAAATATCGTTTAAAACCTTACGTAGGGATTATTTTTAGTGTAAATGCTAAATGTCGAAGGTGCTAGAACAGAATTTCTTTTCTTCCCCCTCTTTTAAAATTGCATGTAATATGTTTGCGTAACACGTCGTGCGACGTCATCGTCTTAGATGACGCAAGAGGAAATGACGCTGTTTAAAATGTTAACAGTAGAAATTAACAAAGTTGTAAACGTGTTTTTAAAAAATTATTCTTCGCTGTATCGATCGATTCTCTTCCTGCACAGGCGCCATTTTTATTGAGGTAATATTTTCATTTCCATTTTCTCTATTTTGTTTCTATTTCCCCCCTCCTCTCGTCCTTTCCTCATTATCGTCTCTACTTTACTACTTAAGAGCCGAATATTTAAAGAATTCTCGGTATTCGCTTTGTATAAAAGCGGGCATTTTCATTTGCACGAGACAGGAAACCAACTTTGACCCATCTTGATGAGCTCAAAGTTCAAGCGATGTGACCTTGTTACATCAGTTTTTCCTAATAAATAAATAAAATTCGGAACATGTATATTACAAAATTAGTTATATTATCTCGTATACGGGAGATTTCCTCAAAATCGTTTGGCGCCAAGCGTTACGCGACGCATCGCGAAGTTAAGTTTGCGTTGCTTCGTACCGAAGTGCACGTGGCCGAAAATTTTGGAAATTTTTTCGATTCTTAAAATTGATGAGTTATTTTGTCGATTCGTACAAATTCTACGAAGTAATTTTAATATTTAGATGACGTTTTTAACTTTAAAATGCCGCCGAAACGTCACTGCTTCCGGCACGTGATAGCTGTTGATTTCTCGCGAAACATTCCCAATTTAGTAGTTTGCTAAAGGTCATAAAAACTTGAAACACTTTAAAATGTAAATTTTATTTATAGTTGTAACTAACTTTAGTTATGTATAATCTGCTCAAAATCTCAGGAAGCTATTCTAAGTTCATTTATAAGCTGATATCTCACAGTCACATGAAATATTATCAGCATTAGTGTCGTGTGGCATCACCAGAATTTCTATTTGTGACGTAATTTGAATAGTAAGGAGTTTAAAGTTCACTTATACTTCTAGGTATTGCCTCATAGTTCATTGATATCTATAAATTAGTATGGGAACTTTGTAAATAATTACCATGCATACAGAGGCTCATACATGTTGGAAGGATAGTGATACTATTATGAATGTCATGTTTCTTGCCTGTTGAAAGGCGCCTTTCAGAAAGGACATCCTCCAGGAGGAAAAAATAGGAAAACACAGTAATTTATCACACGATTATTAATGCTTTGAGACAACGTTGACTTTTGCTTAATGGAACCAAAATTTTTGGCCAAATTTGATAATTTAAGGGAGGTAAACTCTATATTTTTTTAGCCTGAATCCAAGTAATAATTGAGGTATCTGCTGAAAATGCCCGTAAGAAATAAGTGTCTAAGGCTAAAAATTACCTTAATTTTAGCCTGAAAATTTGATTCAAACTCATTTCTAGCTCAATATTAAGCAGTAGCTGGCATACTTCACATAAAAGCAATGCTTTTTAAGGCTAAAATCGAAGGCGTTAACTCAAATTTCTAGGCTGAACAGTAGCAATTTTAGAGATTTATTAAATAAACAAACTAAATAAAATCAAATAAATAAAATAAGATAGTCTATTTTAAAAAAAAGGTCAAAATACACTTTTAAAACCGATCAGCAAGCGAATTTGGACGACCACGACGATTAAATGAGGTTTTATAAAGGCTAGAAATGAGGGTTCGCTTCAAAAATGTCTAGAAAAGAGGTTGGTCGGGACACTCGTTTAACCGTATAAATGAGGGGGGAATTTTAATCGAAAAATTTCCCTAATCGCCTGTCGAAATTTGGGATATTTTCCCGAAGGCCGATCACTCGCCAAAATGTCGAAATATAGTAAAATAGGTGCCTTGTGGACATTTGCCAAGTAAGAACTACCCTCCTACTTAACCTAAATGATATCTTTTTCCCACCCAAACACAGCAGGAAATGACGACTGTAAGAAACTGCAGATGGTACTTTTTGAGGTAACGTTTTCCATATACTTAACAGTTCTAGGAAAGTTGTATGACTCATTTATAACACCAACTTGCTCACCCACATGATAAGAACTTGTACAAATATTCCACAAACACCGGATGTAACAATAAATGAAAACGGTTTTACTCCATCCTGTTTTCGACATTACGAAGTACACATTCATTCTGCATATGTAATTTTATTCTGCGCTTATGGAATTTGTCTATCTTTACCTGCATTCTTGCACCTTTTCCACGTATAGCCCGCGCTTCTCTTCACGTGACTCGTTTCGTGTTACCGAGTCCTTGACCCCAATAGTTGTTGAAGATAACTATTACGGAAGTTAACTCAGCTTTCTTATATGTGTGTATATATATATATANAATCTATAATCGCCGATGACAATCTGGCAACATTTAAAAAACTATTTTTATGGCGCTATCTTACGGTACCGTTTATTATTAACTCGAGAAAATAACAGAAGGCGCCATTTGTTACGATATATTTTTTGTTTTGGTAAATTTTTTGGTTTTTCGAATTAAGGAAGATAACTATTACGGAAGTTAACTCAGCTTTCTTATATGTGTGTATATATATATATATATACGCACACACACTAAATTCGCCCATTTTTAAGCAATTACAAACGTTCTAAGCCGTTGCATTAGCGCTTTTCGGCCTGCTAATATGGCGATATTTATTACAGAAGTGACTTTTTCCCGCTTTTTTTTTACTTGTGCCTCTCCTCCTTTCTCAAAGCCTCGGGGTGTGTTAAGAGGCAGCAGATGGGGAATGCCTACGTACCGGAAGCAAAGGACAGCCTGTCCTACTTCCGCAGTTGTCCTTGAGAAGGGGAGTGGGAGTGGGCACGCGCCTGTCCCTGACGCCAAACAATGCTAGTTGAGGGCCCAGGTGTGACTCAGTTCCTTTCATAACCCTGAACGGAGGGATGGGACAAACAGGATCCCCGCACGTGTTCCTCAGTAGATGTTGTCTCAACCATCCGGACCGGGAGCAATAAAAAAAGAAAAGAGAAAAACTTATGTGTCTACACATTGTTGTTCGCTCCTACCCCGATTTATTGTGTTCACCACAATCGCCTTCACCGGGGATTCATTTTAAATATCGCTTTATCAACGTATTGTTGATATGGATGATTTCAATCCAAGCAAAGTCCAGAAAGGAAGGAAAGAATTTTTTCTTTTTTATTATTTAATTTGTAAAAATATAAAACGTGCAGACATACGTACGTTCAGATTCTCGAATGGCCTAAACTCAAACAAGAAAATTTAGCAACTAGTTTTTCTCGATCGATTTATATTCTTTCTTTATTAACTAAGATATAGATTAGTTTGCCCATCCTCGAGCCACCCCGGATTGTTAACAACGAGCAGGTGGTTTTGGTGGTAGGTCGCGCTCGCGCTCGAAAACGATTCACCGCCGGGATCACGTGACCAGGGCCAGGTGACGTCTGCCCGACCCGCGCCAGGCCAGGAGCATGCAGCAGCTGGTGTTCTTTTTAAACAAAAGTGCTAGCGCTCGTTGCAGCTCGTGACGCTCCCGACCGGCTCTAAAAAATAAAAAAAAAAAAAAAGAAAAAGAGGAGCCAAACCCCTCTTTTCGTGTCCCTCGTAAACTAGAAGCTTTAGTCGATCGGTTAAGCTGGCAAACTCAAGACGTTCCTTGTTTTAAATTGCAGCATGAACAGTCCGGTGATGCTTCAGACTACTACCACATACTTGAACGATCCTTGTCGCATTCCACCTCTACCCCTCCTTGCCACCGATTCGTGGGAACAATGTTGCTTGCCTAAGGAATTTTGGCTTAAGGGACATACCAAAATAGCTTCGGATTATACAGAAACCTTGCCTCAAGGTAAGTCAAGCTTATAGCGTGATGTTCGCTCTTACCACAGTTTATTTTTTCCTTTCTTTCTTTCTTCGTAACTAATCGGAACGTTGCTACTATTGTTTTATAGATCCGAGACAATGGACGCGTCAGGATGTGGCCCATTGGTTGCATCATGTAACAACACGTCACCATCTTCCAGAAGTGCAACTCGATCGCTTTTTGATGAACGGAAAAGCACTCTGTTTGATGACCATCGACATGTTTGTGCAACGTGTACCTTTAGGAGGCAAACTACTATATAAAGACTTCCAGTTACGTCTCAGCAACGTCTTGTACAGTTGATTAAATTTATGTAAAAAAGAACAGAAAATAACAAATTTCTATAAAACACTCGAATGACACTGATACGATATGACACATCACGTTTTTCTCGTATTAGTTTCTATTAGAGTATGAACTTCTTCGCTAGTCACTACAAAAACAATCTCAATATTTATTTTAAAAAGATTCAGTTATTGATTAAAAACAAAGGAAAAGATACAAATTTTTACATGTTTTGTAATTTTCTGAGTGAATTTTTTTTAAAGTTGTCCTTCAAGCGGTAGCAGCTATGTAAATATTTTTGTGAATAAAATCTTGGATATAATGAAAAATTTATTCCTTTATTTATTATTTGTTTTTGTATAAAGCACTTATGCATTTACGTAAAAATTGCGTAAAGTATAGTTGCCTTAGCAATTCGTGTACGTTAAACAGACGGAATTCTAACAATAAGATACGGCTCCATCCCGGAATTTACGCATAAAATAAACATGGAACACGCTGAATCATCCAGGTAAGTACATAAAAGTACAGTTGTGTACATAATACGAATATATCTAAACGGACCATCGCGTTACTGTTTTAACAGTTTAATGCCTACGTATCGCGCGGTCTGTTTACCAACGATAATAGGGAATTTTAAGTGTTTCGTAGCGGAAGTCGCGGGAAAAGGAGATAAAATTAACATTATTTAAAGTAACTTAACAAAAATAAAGTAGCTTAAAACATGAATTAAGTCAAAGCATCATTTTTATCAGCGATCGTTCGCGCGGAGCCGACGCGTGCTTACTGCATTATTATCTAATCAATTTTGTTGTTGCTAATATAATTTTTAAAATATTTTATTTACATTTTCGAGTGTTTATGTGTAATTTTTAACGACAATGAAAAAAGTAACACGCGACGCGTTTGTCATTAAAACTGGTTGTGTCGCACTCAACTCTGGTTATTGTCGGCAGATGGTGTTAACGTCTTCACAACTTCTGCGTTTTTTTTAAATATTAATTTTTAATATTGTCGATAGAGGGAGACAAATACTTTTATCAATATTTTGCATGTTCTTTAATCGTAAAAATTTTATAATTAAATTTAAAAATGACTAAACTTACATACGTGTTAAATTTATTATTTTTTAATTTAAAATCATTTTAAAGTAAATTTACATATGAATTCCGGCATGGATCCTATTAAAAAAACTCAAAAAAATAAAAAATAAACTATACTAATTATAGTCTCTACGAAAAGTCTCGAAAAGCAAGAATTTGAAAAAATTTACAAATGTTTCAATTTTAAAATTAAAGCAATTTAAATTACAGTAATTTATCAAAATTGTAGAGAGATGTCGCTCCATTATAAAAATTTTACATAATACTACGGCGACATCTCATGTCACTATTTTGAAAAATAAAACACATGAAATATTAATTCTTTTTAGATTCGAACCAGTTTTAATTGAATTTACAAAAGATTTGATTAATTTGAAGATACATAAATTAACATACGTCATAATTTTTACATCAGTTTCTTAACTGATGAAAAAATTATGACGCAAAATTATAGCTGATGTACAGTACAGTACCTGTACATATTTGCATACGTTTTTTTATTTTAAAAAGATTGAGGCGAAACATCCTGTTTTCGAATGTAGAAACACTTTAAAATCAGTTTTTTACACAATAAACATGAGTCGGGCAATTTGCTAATTTGGCACATTCAATTCATATCTAGTTTCGGGACCAAGTAAAAAGAAATTAATGTCGAAAATCGAAGAATAAGTTAAACAATCCAGCAAGAAATCGCCCGTAAAATTAAACAAAAGCTCTGGTAGAAAATCATTGGGCAGTAAAATTTGACTGAAATGTAAAAATGGCCGCTTCTACAAAAGAAATTGCAGAAATCTCCGTAAAAAACATCCCCTTAATCAATTTTGTCATTTTTTTCTCCACTTCTAATAATGAAAACTGTAAGAACTGTCATAAAAATTTCTCGAAAATGAAAGTAATGTCGAAGGAATTACTACAAAAATATTAATTAAAAACAATGGTTGACGGTAAAAGAATTTCATATTTTCATTTCTTATGCACGGTATGTGGAAATGTTTACAAAGATTGAAATGTGATGCGGAAGAAGTAGTTTGCTTGAGCTGCGAACCGAAGCGTAAAATACACTTGATCGCACAATCATCGCCCTTGATGGAAGAAAGCGATACAAATGTGGATTGCAAGAATTGCGGCCGTAACTTCCTCTCTTCGTCTGTTACGGACAAGAAGATCCTGAAAGTAATGGGCATCGATGAAGGAGTCAAAGTTCATTACAATTACACGTGTCATATATGCAAAGAAAAAAAATCTATAATCGCCGATGACAATCTGGCAACATTTAAAAAACTATTTTTATGGCGCTATCTTACGGTACCGTTTATTATTAACTCGAGAAAATAACAGAAGGCGCCATTTGTTACGATATATTTTTTGTTTTGGTAAATTTTTTGGTTTTTCGAATTAAGAATTATATAAAAAAAGTTGTTATTACGAAGTTCAAGATGTAAAAAATCTAGATAATATAGGTGTTTCCTTCAGCATACATGAGAAGGAAAACGCCATCTAGTGATCGAAAAGTTCTATTATCAGGACGACCACGTATACAACGAAACATGATAATGCAAAACAAGAAAAAAATTTAAATAAAAATTAAATAAATTCTATCTCCTTTTAACATTTTAAAAACTTCTCATTCTATAGCATTAATTTAAATTTTTTTGGTAATATATTTTCAATCTTTTTCTTTTATTATCTACCATTAGATGGCGCCAGAAAGTTGACTTCAAAACAAGAAATTCGCATCGTTTAAAATAATTACTGTAATTTTTAATCACCAGAGGGCTTCTGATTAATTAATTAATTAAACAAAATTTTATAAAATTTAAGTGCATAATTTTAATCAATCGAATAAATAAACGTGTTTATACTGTTAATAATTGATAATTTTTATGGTATATAACGTAAATAGGAAATATTTTATGCATTTTTATAATATTAAAAAAATTAATTAATTTACATCCTCCGTTCTTAGAATGATTACAGAGCAAATATATTTAAAATAATAAATTTTAATAGCACCAATTTCGAAATAATACATAATAAAATTACCTAATTTAAACATTTATTGTTAATTACAACTTTACTCACTAGAGGACTATTAATAAATTAAACCCTGAAATTAAGTGCGAAGTTATTAAATAAACTAACGCTAGATGGCAGCATTGACATAAAATATTGTTAAACGTCAAAAAAGTTTTTAAAATTTTGCACTTTTATAGCCAAAATTTTATTTGTGTTCGCATACCGAAACGAATAAAAAATGTTTATAGAAGCAGAAAATACACTTCCTGGATTCATATTTTTGTATTTAAATCTTGGCCAGTTGTCAAATTGCTGGTCAAATCAAATTTTAAACTGAAAATTTCATCCAGCGCATTATTATGCGACCAAGACGCAGTTCTTGATACAACTTCCCACAGGACAATGACGGTCACGTGTTCAAGTCCTTGTCCTAGTTTAGAATATTCACCCAAACATAACCTCCATGTTCTGTAGAAACCAAGAAAAAAAACAATAATAATGATGATAATGATGCTTTGTTGTGACGTTGAACACCCCGACAGTTCAAAATAAAGAAAGAATTTTCGTAATTTATGATTATATTTTTATTATATATAATTAAATTTTATAATTTATTTGAAAAAGAGTGTGTTACTTATCTCATTTTCCCATTAATTCTTCTTAAAAATGCGAAAATTTCGTAGAATTCTGAAGTTTCGTGTCCATATTCTAAAGTTTTCTTTAAATGTTTTAATAGATAAAAATGCCAAAAAATATAAATTGTTGTGTATAAAATTAGTATTTTAAAATATTTAATATATTTATTTTTAAGTTACATATTTCTTTATATTTTATACTTTACAATAAATAGAAATTCACTAAACAAAAGTTAAGAATTTCCCTAAATTTTTATTTGCTAGTTTTTTCGTAGATTTATTTATTTATTTGGAAATTTTATTAAAATAAATAGTATTTTAGGAATTTCTCTATTTAAAATTTTTCCTAATAGCAATGCAATAATTAGGGAAATGTGCAACAAGAAATTCTCTAAAATTCTTTTATTCAGTTAAATCCCCTTTCTGGTATAAATAATTATAAATTCCCTAAACCATACAGAAAAGTTCTTTAAATTTGAAAAAATTTTTTATAACAGAATAATGAAATTGCTGAGTTATTTAATAAATTAATTAATTATTTTCTGCCAAAATAATTAATTAATAATAAATTAATTAATTTAATAGCAATAATAATAATTATTATTGCTATTATTATTACTGAATATGACTATTACTATTACATTGCTGAATTATTATTATTATTATTATTAATTCAGCAATGATTAATAAATAATAAATTAATTATTTTGCAGTAAATAATTAATTTAAATATTAAATAATTAATTAATGTTAAAAATAGTTTGAACTTAAATCATTAATTTCCCGAGTAAAGTATTTCTTTATAGGGAATTTAAACATCATCTTTTCATGCAAAAATTCTCTTAACATAAAGTTTTACATTGTTCAAGGAATTTGTCGCGTGTTCATTTATCAATATTAAACAGTAAAAATCCCTAAATAATGCCTGCAGATTTAATTAATTATTCAGGTAAAATTCTAAAAAATTCTCCGCAAATCCCTAAATCAAAGTGTTAAAGCATTATACATTAAGAATACATTTTTCTTCATATAAAATAAGGAATAGAATTAAATTTTAAGTTTAAAATAATGTAAAAACTCTGGATTAAAGTATAAATTTATTACACGAAACTTAATTAAATTTAATTCAATGACTTTGCCGAGTGTGAAATTACTTGGCTGAATCACACTTTCAGTTGGATCAGAGATTACAATGAGTTAAAGCTTGATCAGTAAGCTAATTTTAGATACAAGAATTGATTTACGAATCCAATTCCATACGAAATTTTGGCTGTTGAAGCTGGTATGCTGTTCAGAAATTCGCTTAACCTTAAGTAGAATATACAGAATTAGAATAGTGTGTGGGGATGACATGCCAGTCACGTGTACATCTGGCAATGCCCAAATCCTATCGTCATCGATATATACGAAAGATAATTAATTTTATACATTAGAATTCCAGGAAGTCTGTAATCTAAATAAACTGTCTGAGACACTTTTTTATCTGTTTTATTTGATTATCCAGTCGTTAGCCTACTTAATTCTATCATTGAATAAAGTATAGAAAATAAACAGATCGTTCTATCTTCTTCGTAATCTTGTCGTCGCTTCTTTACTTTTGGCCTCGTTTATTTTAATTTATTTCCACATTTTAAAGCCAATTTTGGGTTTTCTACGCTTGAAAAACTCGAAATTTGAAGGGGTATAACGTTCAAAAATTCAAATTCTGTGACGTCACGAAACGTAGTCGCTACTCGTTTTTCTTTATTCGTAAATTTTAATTGCGTATAAAATTAAGTTTATTGCATTTTTTTTATTTTAAATAATTTTTATTATTGTATTTTTTCGTCAAAATTTAAAAATTTTTAAACGATTTAAATGAGCAGCGCGTGAAGTTTTAAATATTTAAATATTATGAAGTCATTTTTATGGCCCTCTACATTATTTTTAATTAGTAAAATGTGACGTCAGGTATATTATTTTTAAAGAAAAAATATGGCGTTATTTCTCAAATGTAAAAAATTCTCTATTTTGAAAACATTTGAAGCAAAAAAATAAAGTAAAATAAAAAAATAATAAATACTTTTAAATCTGTTTAACGTTGCTTTTTAAGATTATAATTTTTTTTAAATTGAAAATTTATAATTTGAAGTAATGATTTAATTATGATTAGAATAGTCAATTTAGATTAAGGTGTTTGCATCATCATGTTAACAACAATTAATTAATAAGGGAAACAATTAATTAATTGTTTAATAATTATTTTAAACTATCTTAACGCAATCGGATTACACATAACGAGAGTTAGATAAGTGCAATGGCTCTGAAGAGTTTTAAAAGGGACTTGATCAGCATTCCTAAAGATCCAACACCTTACTGTTCGGCAAAACCTATCGACGACGACATGTTTAAGTGGCGGGGGAAACATAATGAGCCCCGCCCGATAACCTTTAAGAAGGAGGTGTCTTCTATCTCAAGATACTCTTCTCCGACGAATACCCGTTTGAACCTTCAGAAGTAAAATTCAAAACTAAAATTTTATCATCCAAACATCAATAAAAATGTTAACATTTGTTTGGCTATTTTAATAGATAACTGGTCTCCATCGCTGACCACTTCAAAATTGTTACTTTCGATATGTTCGCTTCTCTGCGATCCGATATATGTTGACATCGCCGAATTACACGAGAGGGATAAGGAAAGATACAACAAAGAAACGATACACAATACAACATTGAAAATTATTTTCCGAATAGTTTCGTTCGATTTTTTCTCTTACAAGAAAACTCCTAAATTCAAAAAATTCGTCATAAATCTACCAAATCTCTATAAAAAAAAACATTTGACTTTGAAAGATAATTATTATAACTTGAATGAACGAGTTAAAATTTGTTGCATAAACAAATAAATAACAATTATGCATTAATTGTGTTGATTCATCATCTTCCTTTATTAAGTTTTATAACTTTGCACCGGGCTAACCGATAGAGAAATAGAATAGTTTAATTAACAGTCTTGAATGTAAGGTCCGAACGCTGAATTAATTAGAAAATTTTTTAAAATTTTCTTCAATCAATGAAGCTTGATTTAATCTTTCCTAGTCAAAAAGTAATCCTGAAATCAGTATGAATGTCCGATAACTATCCTATTCAAATTCATCATTATAATATTCTTTTATCTGGTTAGATTATTTAATAATATATAATATTATTTATTATTTTTATGCCGTGTTTAAAATACAATGATTAATTTTATAAATATTCATTTATTAGTGCGACGATAATAAAATAATTTTAAAAAATCAGATAAACGAGTGTTTATCAATCCCACCGCTAGGATTCAAACCGATCAGAACCGGTTAATGACGTCACGGGTTATCGTCTGCTTGCCTCCCGAGTGGATCTCGTTATCGTCTGAATCGGAAGACGAGACATCTTGATGCAATGGCCGCTTTTTAAAATATTGACGTCAAATTGCGTAATGTCGATAAGGATCATAAATTTTGTTGCTTGTTATTGATACTTTTATTCTTAAAAACATTAATACGATTATTTTAACGATATTAATAGTATTATTTCTTTAGAGGTGCCAAATTGAGTCGCAGTGACCTCTGCCATGTCCGATTCGAACTGGTTCATGATGTCCTTGTCCTCCTTTTTCATCTGTTAGCGAACTCATTTTCTAAATTAAAAAAATTAATAAAATAATAACAAAAAAATTAAAAAGATAATGCGTCGACCTTTGACCTTTTCCTTGCGCAACAAGACAGACAATTTTTGTCAGCAACATAGATAAACTTATAAAAATTCTGCTGACAAAGTTTTCTTTTTTCTTTTATCTAATTAATTTACTAATCAATTTGACGATTTAAATCATATTAGTTTATTGACGCCGAAGTCATATGACAATCCATTTTCGATATCTTAATTTTAATTATCTCAACGAAAGTAGTGACGTAGCACCTGTTAGATATTTCTGTCCGATTGGATAACAGCTTATCACGTGATGCGTCGGAAAATTTTCTTCAAAAAATTCCTTTTAGAAAGCGTCGCGATGCGGCAATTTTTTTCATGATAACGACGAATTATTTAAAATAAGTTAAAAATTATAAATTTAACATTTCATTAATGATAATTAAAATTTCAATGTAATTTACATGACTCGAAATTCACATTAGAGAACATTTTATTTTAAATATTTAATATTTTGTAAGTGACGTCGCTCAAAAAAACTCAAATTTCAAATTTTTAACAGATCATAATAAATCAACAAATTTTAAAAAATAATAATAAATTTTATTAATTTTATATAAATAAATAAGAATTAAATTAAATTAATTTTACTATTCTAACAATTAATAAAATTAATTAAAACTTAAAGGATTTGAATAGTAGGAAATGACGTCATTCCACAAATTTCGAATTTAAAGAAAAAGGATGATTTTAGTCACCTGACTGGTTTAAAAAAACTCAAGCACGTGATTATAAGTATATTCCATTACGTAGAAACTAAATCTTGAGTTAAGTTCAAATTTCGTCACCATTAAAACGCGTTGAACACGTGAAAGGACCTTTAACTTCCCCAAAAATTACTATCTTAACGTACGATTCACGTGATTAGTCTTTGCAAACTTGGAATCACGCCACGAAAATCGATAGTGGGCGTATATTCCTATGACACAATTCTGTATTATTGAATTTGTCTTCAGTAAACTTTGCAGCGCGTATAATTCCAATAAATTAGTGGATAAAAGGGAGAAAAAAATTTAAAGAAAGTTTTGCACGTGCAGTATGTAACTCCTATCGCATCAACCTAGAAAAACGGTATCTTATCAGACACTGTCTTTGACAACCAACCTCCTAGCATCAATCGTTACTTTATCATAGGCCACACTCCATCGGTTTCTAACCCCTTATGTTTGTATACATTTAGCCTACATACATAGGTTATAATTCCTTATCTCCAAAGCTTTGCTTCAGTAAAATTATTATTATTTTTTTAAAATTCTTTTTAAAGTTTACTATATTAGAAAAAAAGGCAAAACAAACAAATCGTTCGTGGTATGAGATTCAAAACAGGAGCTGGGGATTTTTCCCTGGCCCGGAGAAAATTTAAGTATAAACCCCTACACATTAATATTATTTTTACTACTAAGAAAAATTAAAATATTTTGGGATGCCTTTAATTAATAAATAAAAACATTCTATATATTTCGGTTGTTCAAAAAAAATTTGGCAAAAGAGGCTCGCTACTCCCAGGCCCCCTACATGCTCTCGGCAACCCTGCTTGAAAATCTGATTGGTTGAATTTATCTTAAAAATTACTAAAATGTTTACGTAATGTTTATTATTGACGATCCTGAGGAACTGTGTGAGGAATAGGATAGCTAGAAATCCTATTCAGGAACTGGAAATCCTTTACTAGTGCTAGAATAACTAGAAATTTCGGAGGAATAATTGTGCTTTTTTGATTCAGAGAAGGCATTTAAAATCCTAAATTGGTAAATCCTGGATGATAACTAATAGATCCTCAGATGAGCCTCTCGAGGATACATTATTTAAAGATCTACGGTGATGTTTTGGGTGTTTAGAAGTTCATAATAGTATTATTAAATCTAAAATTTCTAGAGAGGATTCTGATGCGTTAAATATAATTAGAAATAAACAATTTGAGGATTAAAATTTAAAAAATTTTTAATAGCAGGATTGCAGTGTAAATTTAATTGAGGATCCAAAAAGCTTAACTTCATTAGTCTGTTAAGGATCTAATTGAGGATCAAGTGAGGATAAAGCTATAGAAATTCATGGCTAAGTGAATAGAATTATAAACTTTTTATTGGTATTTACCAATAAAAAGCTTCGATGAGAAAATTCATTTTTAGCAGTTTAAATTGAGGATTTCTAAATTATTTATTGATTTAAATCAAAATTTCCAAGTATCGTAAATCATAGTAAATTATTGATAATCATATGCAATATTAAATTAAGAGAAAGGATAACTGACATTGTTTATATTACATAACATCTGTATATTCTAAACGTATCCAAATTTCCAATTTAGTTATTCAGATTTCGACATCCATTAATTAAGTGGGATTTAGGAATGAATCTTATCTTCATCTACACAGTTTGCTAAATTTTTCACGTGATATATGTCTAGCCCGGTTGCACAACTAACCGTAAAAATACAAATAAAAAAAAAGTTATAATAATAATTAAATATCTTAAACAGCTTTTTCTCTTTTCGATTGTGATAAAAAGTATCAAATAGTAAAGCACGACCTTGGTGCGAGTGATAAAGGCGCCTAAATCCAGCCAATGGCACGCGATAGCGATAAAGAGGCGCGACGCGACACACGCCACCAATGGCGCTTCGGCTTCGGCGACGATTTGGCCGCGGTCCAAGTCACGTGACCGTCTGGAATGAACGTATATAACATCATCCCCCGAACAGGTTATTCATAACCAGATTTCTCTCGTTACTACTCTTACGTTTGGTTTTGTGCTCTGAAACGTCTTCTCATTGAAGAATCTTCAAGATGGCTTTTATGATGCCAGTGGTCAAGAATGAATACGATATCTACGGAAGTAGGAGAAGCTCGACTTGCAGCAATCAGACAAGATCGAGATGCCCTACAAGATCCAGTTCAGTGACTGCTAGCCTTTCGTGTTCGCCAGGCAGCGATCTGGACTATCGTCTAGCATCCGTATCGATGGGTTGCTCTCGACATTCTAGAAATGGTTCCGGATGCCAATCGGAGATTCCATCACCGAAATCGGCTTCTAGCGTATCCCTTCAGAAATTCCACAGTCGCCTGTTGGACAAACTGAAGAAGAAATTGAAAATCAAAGACGACGATAGCTCCGATGATGAAGGACAGAAAATGGCTTCCAGGTAGTGAATGAACTTTTTATGCTTATACTATGTACATAGTCACATTGTATATATGTGTAACTAGTATATTCGGGCCTGGAGCCGGAATCTCGCGTGAAGAAGCCGTGATGACGAGTCGTTTCTCGCTAACATCTAGAGAAATGCCATCCAGTAAAGACTGTGAAAGACATTTTAAAAGACTCTCTTCAGTGCTATAACATTTTTTTGTACATATTTTTAAAAAAATTCGCTTGACGACTTTGCTAAGAAAGTAAGCAAGAGAGCCATGTCGCGGTTTGTACAGAAAGTATTATAATATGGAGCTTGTGTTAATTTATATCATTCCAATTGTTGTGAAAGTAAAAAAAAAGTTATTCCTATTGAGGAAAAATAATAAAATAAAAAGAAAATTTTATCCTTATTTTCTGTGTTTTGAATCGTTTTATTTTTCTCGCTATTAAAACGGATCGACAGTCGCGAAAATTGAACGAGAAAATCGCTTTAAAAAAAACGACGCGATAAAAATCGAATTTACATACTCGGTAGACATTACAAGACTGCCACGTGTTTAAAAAGCGAAGTACATATTGGAAGAGTGCCAAGGTCTGTTTCGGAAGGGAACCATTCACGTCACGTGATCGACTTCGGTCTAGATGGCTCTATGCCAGGCGCCAGCTAGGCGCCAACTCGTCACGTGCTTCTCGTCGACCTCGCTTTTCTACCCCCCCCCCCTTTAATGTCTTAAGTTCGGTAAAAAGGTATGAAATTTTTGGCTACGATCCCATTTCGGATTTTTCTGACACGTCACTTTTTATTTATAGTAGTGTATGTAACTAAGGTACCAAAAATAATTATATATATACATATATTTAATTATTATAATCTTCGAAACGTCTTAAATTGTTACTAAATACGCGAAAGACTTTGCTTTCCTTATGTATTTTGGTTTGTTTGGAGTTATTTTTTGTTAGATCGAGACAATTCGTGAGTAATGAAAGAAGGATATTCATTCTCCTATTTTTATTTGTACACGTACAAAAGCGGATCTGCTACCTTTTATACACCTGTTCTGCCTACTGTTAAATTTAGTTCAACACCTACACTACATTTCTAGGTCGAAATAGGGATTTTTCTAAACTTTCCTTAAACTTCTATAATTAACTTTCCTTTAAAAAAGGATTGTTTTTTCCTATACCTTTGGGGCGTTTTAGTATTAGAATTAACCGAAGTAGACCTTAAAATTCCTTATGTATGCGTGCTTCTCATAAGATATGGGACTTGATATATTAGAATTGATCTAAATAAATAACCAGAAAGGATTACGTGCTCCTACGCTTAAAGAATTCCTTGTAAGCTTATAGGGATTTGTATAATTAAAGGGGTAATCTGTCTTTGCAATTCTATCCTTTATGTTTATACTGTATAAGCGAGAACATTTTTCTGCAAGCTTGCACGCTGGTAAAACCTGGTTTTTGTATTTACATAACTAAAAAGGGAAATTTCTTAGGGTATACTCCCTCAGGGCTTTTCCTATTAATTATATTATTCAAGGGTTCAGCTCTATGTGAGTTACGTAATTTAATATTTTCTATTACGTATGAAGCTTATATAAATTAAGAGTTTGTTTTTTTTATGTGCGTAAGAAAGTATAGTTTCAATCGATAAGTAAATTCTACACGTATATAAACTCCTGGAATTGCTCCTGTATGTGTTGTAATAGGGATTTCTTGTGTATGTAGGGGTGTAAATCTCGAGTTGAATCAACTTATTGGTATGTTCTTTCTCAATTGAAAGCAAAAGGAAACAGTAAAGTTTCGTTTACTAACAGAAATTACACGTTTTAATTTCGAAGAAAACTTGTTCCTGCTTAGAAAATCCTTTTCGCTCGCATAAAATCGTCATCCTTGACATAATTTTTAAGACAAACGGATGCCATTTTTTCGATACGAATTAAAATTTATTCATCCGATTAAGAAATTTTATATATTACGAATATTTTCAATTACGAAAAAAGGTTATAAAGCTTCTTATCTATCAAAGATACGTGATTTCACTTACAAATTTACGACTTCCTTATTGAAAATATATATAAAAAATATATATACTTGTATATATTAAGCTCGACCAACATACGCCCAAGACCACTTCTGACGTAAAGTCCTATTTATGTGTTAAAAATTTACATAAAGTTTGATAATGGTTCGATATGCACATGGGCGTCAGCCTTTTATACACAAGAGCTACTACACAGTCAGCACATTTAACCTAAAATAGAGAAATTTGGCTTGACCGAAACTTTCTCAGAAAGTTGACCTAATTTTTCATCGAAACCGGTCATCACAAAATGATATAGCTTTTAGAAAAGTTTAATATCATGTGTACTCCATTTGGTTAGAGATATTTAATTATCAACCTGCTTGGGATATTATAATAACAATTAAATAATTTCCAAAATAGTTTTCTGACCTGTATGAAGTATAATGTTCTGGTTTCAGCAGTTACTATTTTAAATATCCTCTCACTCACAGTCAGAAGGAACCACATTAAACAATATTTAACACGAACTAATTGTTAATAATATAAAAAGCTATTTAAATATTTACTTTAAAAACTTTCTACGTAGCTATTATATTGCTTTGTTAGCTTACAGATACGTAAATTTCATTTTCTAATCAATTTCGTGAAGCACGTGGTTTATAAGTATGTAAATTTAACTTTTTGATCAATTTCACGAAGCACGTGGTTTACAAATATGTAAATTTCATTTTTTNTCGCGATGTCAAGGCAACGCCTTCCCGTTCACGGGATTCGATACCACCATAACTCGATAGAAGGGGGGTTGGAAATGAGTTTCCGTCCTTGATTTATGCCATTGATACGGTTTTGGCGGGAAATAGTATCCGTTAACTCCGCATTATCTACATTTCCCACCCGCCGAGTGTGCCTTATCTGTATACCGAGTGGTGTAAAACGATGTAGACGTAACGCGACGAAAATGCGCTTGAGCTATCGTTCTTTCAGTAAAACGTCTGCACGGTGTAGGAATTTTAAAATTTCTCAGTCGTTATGTTTATATTTTTATTTATAAACTAGTTAAATGCACGGTTTCCGGTCGGGAATGTTCTGGTGTTTTTTTTTTTGCAGAACAGGTTGAACGGTCGTAGGTGATATATTATGAGAATCTGTAGGTATTTTACCTTCTTCGAGTACAGGTGTTAGAATTAAGTAGATGTCCTTGATGGTGGATCGATCCTCAAGGACGGGTGGAACAAGATTTTTATACCAGTCCTGTCCATTAAAAGTATATATAGGCTATAGAATTATATATATATTTTTTATGACACCTTTACAACGTGTATATAAGTTATTGACATATAACTCGTAAAATGGTATAATATGTATTTGAAATGGAAATTTGTTCTATGTCCTGCATGTTTTATAATAACCTAGCAATTGTTTAATATATGTATATTTTTTAAATGAATTCTTTGTTGATCAACAAACCCAGATGTATTTATAAATATTTAACTTGTTTTACCATTTCAACATGTAGGGCAATATTGTCTTTAAAAAAAAGGGGGACAAGTAAGGAGGGAAACATGTTTTTTTTGTTTTAAATTGAGAACAAGATACGAGCTTACTTGTATTTACAGTCGTAGGTGGTTTATTGACATTCTTTGCTTACTAACGCAATATACAGGTACTGTGTACCTGTACATAACTACATTATTATTGGGAAAGAAGTTCTATGAATGGAACACGTTTATAAAAATGGTGTTGTAAATGACGTCACGTTTATTTATTGCGACAGATTTTTCTCTCTCTGTACTATTTATCCTTGAAAGATTGTAGGTGTGTCTTTATTTATAAATACAGTAAATATATATAAAATATTGAGTAATAACATTTGAAAATAATGATTAATTCGATACAATTGGGTAAATCCTTATTTAATTTTGTAATAAGGAAATAATTTTTGTATGTAGTTGTAAGTTAGTTAAATTAATTATTTTAATTGTAAAATTATAGAATTATAAGTAATATATTATTTAAAAATTCAATTCTGATACGAAATTTTATCATTTAAGCACTTTTATCGTATGATAATTCTTGTATTTTGGCTCGTAGAGAGAAAATTTATTATTTATATTAGAAAGGTCATCATCATCATGTAATGTACTTAGCATATTCTTAGGATTTGGTTGTTCTACTCTTCACAAGCCTATTCTGTGCTAATTTCTCAATCACACCACACGCAAACTAGGACCAGGCAACCTAAGCAAGCTACAGCTTAGGACCTCGCCCTTTAAAATTCATTATTATTTAATAGAGTGGAAGGACCTTTTATATGAATTTAAAGCCACGTTCCGTAGATTCTATAACGAGGGGTGTTTGTGACAAGTTTTATCCTAGGATTTTAACTATCTTCTTGTTAAGTACGAACAGGATTTAAGCAGGATTAACTGATATATTTAATGCTCTAGGCGATACGAATTTCCGTTCTCCACCCTTTCCTACCTGAGAAACTTCAATTCTTACTCATATTAATGCAATTTCCTGCTTTCTATGCATAAATTTGCGCACTGTCACCAGAACTACACTAAAAATTACCTATTTTTTCTATCTATTTAGATATGTTCAAGTTAAAAGAAAAATTATAAAAATTTAACAGAAAGTACTTAACAGTGAATTAAACAGAAAGTATTGCTTTAGAAGATAAATATATGTACTGTACAGTACCTAACAATCAGTATTGACTGATATTAATGCTCTTCTAAGAGCATATGGGGCTAAAATAATGTTATAAAACTAAATATCATATGCTAATAAATTTAATTATAGTTTATGATGCTATAAAATATCTTTCAATCTGGATAGCTTTGATAGGCCATATAGCAAATAATTATCAAAGTTATAGAACTGTAGACCTACATAAATTATAGAAATAATGCTATAAGAGTCTACACAATGCTCTTAATTTGTACATAAAGCAATTTAAGAATGGAATAAAAGTTAAAAATAATAATAAATAAATAGTTTTTATGCAAAAATACCTCTACTGTACTTATAAGTTTTTCCTTAAACTGAATTAATAAACCCTCCAGCACTTTTATAAGAGATTCTAGAGTAATTTTGTCTGAATCTACGCTGAAACTTATAGAAATTTATATTACTAGAATATTTTTATACACATTTTCTCGAATTTCACAACAATTTAATAATCATTTTTAAGATTCTTATTTTATTTATTAAGTTCTATGTTTAAGTATTCCTCTTAAGACTATACTTTGGTTAATTACTAAGTAAATTGTATAAATAAATTGAGTTATAGAGACAGATTTACCACATAGTTGCAACTTATAATATAAAAAAAAACCTGATAAAACAATATTTTATACACATTTTCTTAAATCTAGCTATACTATAATCATTTATAATGTAAAATTATCATATTTAAAGGCTATAACTCGCTTAAATCCAGCTGTAAACTATAAATGTATTGTGTTATATGGTTGCAATTCATGATGTAAAAAACCCTCATACAGTTTACGAAACGTTATAGCGAAGATAAATAAACCTTTACACATTTCGGTTTCGTAAAAAAATGGAAAAAAACCAAAATATTTTACGAAACCGAGCGCATCGTTCATTGAACTTTCGCCAAAAAACATCATTCTTCTGTCGCATACACTGTCCTAGATTTGTCATTCAGTTCGGAATGGGGTTAATGCGCTTTTGCATTATTTCCGGAAGTGTATATGCATCAACGAAAATAAAAAAATAAAAAAATGAATAATAAAAAAGAAATCGTTCGACCTATAATTGAAACTATTTAGAATGAACAGAGTTTTTACAAAGGATAAATTGGTTCAACCGTGTCGTTATAAATATATAATGATAAATTGTTTTGGTACCAAAAAAATGCGCAAAAACAAATGCAATGTTTTCGCATGTTTTTAATTAATGCAATGATTTAACTGTTAAAATCACTGTTTAATCGATTAAAAAGTAACGGTGACGCGTGTTACGTTCGATACGGGCGTCACGTGACCGACGGTGGACCCGGGAATGGCGTGACGAGCGGTTAACGTCCTCGCGATGTCAAGGCAACGCCTTCCCGTTCACGGGATTCGATACCACCATAACTCGATAGAAGGGGGGTTGGAAATGAGTTTCCGTCCTTGATTTATGCCATTGATACGGTTTTGGCGGGAAATAGTATCCGTTAACTCCGCATTATCTACATTTCCCACCCGCCGAGTGTGCCTTATCTGTATACCGAGTGGTGTAAAACGATGTAGACGTAACGCGACGAAAATGCGCTTGAGCTATCGTTCTTTCAGTAAAACGTCTGCACGGTGTAGGAATTTTAAAATTTCTCAGTCGTTATGTTTATATTTTTATTTATAAACTAGTTAAATGCACGGTTTCCGGTCGGGAATGTTCTGGTGTTTTTTTTTTTGCAGAACAGGTTGAACGGTCGTAGGTGATATATTATGAGAATCTGTAGGTATTTTACCTTCTTCGAGTACAGGTGTTAGAATTAAGTAGATGTCCTTGATGGTGGATCGATCCTCAAGGACGGGTGGAACAAGATTTTTATACCAGTCCTGTCCATTAAAAGTATATATAGGCTATAGAATTATATATATATTTTTTATGACACCTTTACAACGTGTATATAAGTTATTGACATATAACTCGTAAAATGGTATAATATGTATTTGAAATGGAAATTTGTTCTATGTCCTGCATGTTTTATACAAGTTCTATGCCTTACGTTTTACACCTTACAAGTTATAGGGCAATCTAGGAGAAAACTAAAATAACACATTCAAATTTTTATACAAATATCAAAATTTTATAAATTAATAAAGTATAAGTTTAAAGTGTACTTTACAATTTGATTTTATTTACTTTACATACAAATTATATTAAATAATTTACAATTCTATCCATCCTATCACTCAATGGTTTGGTATTGGCAATCGTACTTGCCAATACCAAACCATCGCACTTGAAGATTTACGTAGATCAATAGTCACTTTTATAATTATTTGGTGTTTCTACACCTCTTCAGTCTTTGCCTGACCAATTTTTGCATCTTTGTCTGGTCTTAGATTTTTTCCTTTTCTAACGCCTCTAGATATGATTTTCCGTAGTAGCTGTTAGAATTTGATTTTTTATTACGTCCACTCAATTTTAGCTATTTAATGTTGTTTGAAATAGAAAAAAAAAACCAGGAGAAATATCATCTAAAGGCACTAGTTGTTGCCGAGCACCATTATCCAATTTTTCCCTATAGCCTACAAATTCTACACCCTACAAGTTCTATCCCTCACAAGTTCCTATACTCTACAAATGATACATCTGACGTTCTATTTGTAGGGTGTAACACCTTATCCTTATAGAGTGTAGAACTTGTAAAGTTCGAAATGTAATGTGTATGTATAATCTGTAGGATTGTAGGAACTTCGATGTAAAAATTATAGTGTACAAGTTTAGGAATTTCAGTGTAGAACTTCTACACTCAAATTCTTATAACCTGCAGATTCTACACCTTATATTTACAACTTACAACGTTCTACATACTCTCTCTTTAATTCTACACCTTATCTTCTATATCCTACAAACACTTATACAAATTCCTTAATTCTATCCTACAACTTCCAACAGAAATTCTAAAATTTGAGGATGGTTCATGCAAATTTTGTGGATTTTTTTTGTATAAAATAGCAAAATTTATATATACATAGATTTTTTTTATGTTTCATATCAAATTCTAAGAATGTAAATTGCCTAATTAATCATTCATACCTCGTAGGAAGGTAGGAAAATTTTAAATATGAACCATTCAAATTTATCAAACTTCTTTTAAACTTAATTAATTGCAAAACTATACAGTATATTCAGAAATAATTAAGAATGAAGCAATAAAGTCAAAATATTTTAATAACTTGTCCAGAATAGATTTAAAAAATGTTTTTTGGAGTTTTTCGATTACTGTATTTTCAATAAACGCTTCGCGCCGTCGACGCGACGTCGTGTGCTCTCGCGACGTAACATGGCGTGTATCTTACTAATAAAAATTATTTTAATTTAAAATTCTGAGTAAGTGTAAACACGAGTAATTAAATTTAATATCTATAAGTAAATTTCAGCAAATAAAATTATTCTAATTTAAATAATTCTCGGAAATATTTACAATTTAGTATCGACGCACGCGATGACGTGTGGTTAATTTAAACCAGTTTTAGAAAGCAAATTTACAAATTTACGTTGAAAATATATAAGTATGACATTGAAAATCATAAAAGTTTACAATATTTTAATATTTAACGTAAATTTGCTATGTTTTTGTTTTTTTTTACACGCGACGCGACGTTATAATAAGTCGCGTCGTATTTAGACCTTGTAAACACTAAATATTCGAGGTTCTAGCTGGCCTTTTATAAGAATATTACTCTGCAGGGTCTAGAGCAGGCCTGGCCAACCCGTGGCCCGTCACGTTAAATTGTGTGGCCCGCTAAGCATTATTATATATCTATTAAAACTTTTGTTTCCCGTTATGTGTATAGGCCTACCAAAACAAATAAATGAAAATTTGCATGTGTCATTGTTATAATGCTCAAGTACGAGTACGAACTCTTGGTATAACAATAAAATCTTATTCATTTTGTATTTGTTTTACTTTTTTAAAAGCATGTTTCCCTAAATTGTGGCCCACCGTAATGTTACGCGTGATCAAAGTGGCCCGCGAAACAATTTGGGTTGGCCAGGCCTGGTCTAGAGAGTATTTATACCCTGCAGACACCCTATATATCATGAGGCCCCTCTTTAGCTGGCCTTTTATAGGAATATTACACCGTAGGGTGTAGAGCTGTAGACCCTATAGGAGACTCCAGATCTAAATACTCAAGAAAAGACTCAAATATTTAGATAAATATTTAAATAATTTTTTTACTATTTTGTAACGTTCTTTTCAATCTAGAAACTATATTTTTGCATATATTTTAAAATATTCTACTTACTTACGTAAATAATGTATTTATTGAGGTGTTTATTTGTAATTTTATTAATGTTTTTAGTTTTTTGTACAGCAGGAGAACGAGAAAAAAAGAAATTAAAATATCCTATAAAAGATTGATGCTAAAAATCCTGTTACAGGAAGTGTAGAGGGAGGTTAAACGATATCCTACAGTGAGTTAAGTCGAAAAGAATTATCGTATTCATAAATTCCTAGACTAGTTGGCGCCTTTCGACTGTCTGCAAAAATCTTAGTTTAGCATCTCCCATCCTTAATTACATAAAGTATAATTTTTTTAAAATTAATAATATTTAAATCAAGTCAAATTCGCAAATTTGTCTGTAAACTCTATCTTTTTTTAGTATAAGCTGTGTTATATCAATTAAATAAAATTATCCCCAACCGTGAGGCATATAAGCTGTGTTGTTATATAAGCTGTTGTTGTATAAGCTGTGTTGTTATCGTATTTTTTATGCTTGGATCTAGTATAAAAGGGTTCTTCGTAGAGATCTTTGGATGCAATTCTTCGAGAGATAACTTTATTATATGTTATATATATATAATTAAGGTTTGGCCATATGTCTGTTCTATGAAATTTTTAATCTGTTCTCGATCGAGACCCTGTTTTAACTCGTTTTATGTAGGGTCCAATGAACTTTTTGGCTCGTGTATAAAAGAAACTATTCTCTTGTGTTAAGGAGTGATTAAATTTCATGAAAAAGAGCCGGTTAGAATGATATATTTAATTAAAACATGATGAATGGAAGCTCAGAAAAAGTAGAAACTTCATTCTATCTTCAAGTTTCTAATAATTTGTTTTCTTATTAAGGAAATTTATACGAAAGAAAAATAATGTTCCTACGAATTGACAAGATTCAAATGGTAAATGAATGAAACCTAATTAAATAAATTCTTTAGTCGATTTTATTTGCAGACTATTGGATTTCAATGTTGAACTTTCATCCATCGTTAGCACACGTTCTTTTGTTACAGATTATATAACAATTCTCTACAACTCGATATTTATTTCTGTATTATTTGATATATGATTCCTAAAATATGACTATCGAATATACTGCAGAAAGTATTTAACTAAATTAATATAGCATATCTTCTCAGGAATTCTTTAAAAACTTCTAAAATTGCATATAAATATATAAATATACGTGAAATTCTAATGTTCAACATAAATTCCCGATATATCATGAAATATTGTGTAAAATTTCAGCAAAATCAGTTAAAAAAGGACCTAACATTTTATGAGAGGACATTTTTAATGTTGAAAACTTTTAATCCATTCAATGCCACACAATTCATGCAATCCATTCAATACCGATTTCTTCATCATATTTATAATTTACTCTTATGTTGTATCATTGTAGAAAAAAGTTATTGAATTAAATCTGATTTTGGAAAAAGATGGCGAAGCCCCATTGCAAAAAGGTTGGAAACAGGGCTGTATTACTGCATGGGCATACCTGGTCATGGCCAGGACTTTACCTTCTCAGGAACCTCATCTCATTGCTTATTACTAATATATTTGCTCTATATTTGTATTTGTTAGAATGACTCTAAAGAAATTGGGCCGGAGTCCTCAAGAGTGCTTAAAACGTCCCTGGTTGGAAATCCCCTTTCCAATCTATTATTCCAATAACACAATTATACTTTATTATGGTTATATAAAGTAAATAAGAATAAAAGTTAATATTATTTTTGTAATGCCCATTCTTTTATTTTTATTATTTTTTTCTCCTTGAATAAAGTTTTGAACCTGCTCCATAAATGTTCACGAGTGTTTGGTATGCAAATCGTATGTCAAAGCAATTCATAAGGTTTGATAGAACAATATATTTAACGTTTGCCAGAGAAATACATAAATCCATGCTAGAGCACTACATAAATGTTTTCCAGAGAAATACATAACCCATGATAGAATAATATATAAACGTTTGCTGAAGCAATATATAAACAAGTCTTAGAACAATATGTAAAGTATATTCTGGAACAATCTATAATGTTTTAGGTAGCAATATACTTTAAAGATTGGCTCTACCAATTTTTAACATATATTTCTCAAATTAGTGGCAAATTAAGTATTTAAAAAAACATATAATTTGCCATTGATTCATAATAACAAACTAGATATTTCTCATATCAGTTCTCAAACTATCTGTTCTCAAAGTAGAATTTTTTTTTACACTTTTTACAAAGTCATAATTAAACATAAATATTCATTACAAAAAGTTCACTCCAAATTTATTGAATGATTGATTACTGAACAATTAATTATAACCTTATAAACTGGATAAAAATATAAATAAAATATCCTTAAACTCTAATAAAACCTCGACCTTACTCTCTATGAATTTTAAACACTTAAATTAATTTATTTTATAAATAAAAACAAATGAAATTTAAAAAAAGTCAGTAATAATCCCTAAAATCGTATTATAACGCGCACTTTGTAGATAATTTCAAGTTGTTAAATCATTAAAAATATCTCATAATGATTGAAACACTGTACAGAAATCACATGAGTAGAGTTCTAGATATTCAGAAGTATGAATTTTTTCCACGTGCTAATTGAAACGTACACCAAGTTCAAGTGCACTTGCGCTTCCTGTTTTAATAATCAGCCCACTATCAATTTATGTTTTGGAATTTTCCACTGAATACATCTGTTCGGATGACAGGAAGTGGTTTGATGCATTCCACACTGTTTAATACGAAAAATAAACCGTCTGAAATAGTTTTATTGTAAATTAGTGTGTAACAGACAGCCAGACTGATGCAATTAGATATGGGTTTTCACGCATATTGATGAGTAACAGGCATGCATGGATGATGCGTATTGTACACGCGATTTTGATGAATTGTAAATAAACTTGATTAAAAAAAGAGTGGCTCAGAAGTTCAGTTAACCACTATATAAGCTCTGTTGCTGCCTTAATCAAATACACTTTGACATAAATTCATAAAAGTGTTTTATTGCAAATATTACAGTTAACTGAGTTTTGGTACGCTGTTCTGAGAAATGTTTTTAAGTTTTATTGAATTTATACTAGTTAAATAAATATTTCATATTAGAATTGTCCTAAAAGATTGCAGAAAATTTTGAATTATTCGAAGAAAAATTTAAATTTAAACATCAGGAAAAGTGGCCAAACTGTTGAGCAATTAGTTTTAAAATTACCTTTAACAGGTTGCTACGTTTGTAAACAAATTGTATGTACCGCACGCGACGCAAACTAGCGATTTAAAAATGTTAATTTCCTTTCCTGATACTAGGTCCTCTTCTAAAAATGAATACATTTGGCTACAGAAGTAAGCCAAAATTTCATTTCGATTAAAATCTGGCTGAAGTCTCGAAAACCCCAATAGTATTGATACATGATCCACACGTGATACCCCTAAAAATCCCCGAATATTTTACTTGTTAAACAAGTATTAAGCAATTAAGCAATTAAACAGAATGAAGGATAAGTAAGAAAAAGTTTCACAGATAAGTTCAGAGAACCACTAATCAATATGTCCCACTTATGGAAAGCGATCTTCCGAGGAATCGACTATAAATCTTCAAGGGGAAGAAAAAGTATTTTGGAATAATTCCAAGTAATTTTCAATCGTCCATAACTAAAATAGGAAGAGTGTATAGAATTCTTTTGGAGAGAACATTGACCAATAAGAGAAGGGACGACACCACGTGACGTTTGGATTAGAGCCAGACCTTGAACCATACTTGATTCTTTTGTACGAACGAGTATCCGTTTCGATTCTCCCCCCTCAGCCTTGATAGCCAAGGACGTTTCTTTGTCCGACAGACTACTTAGAGAAAAATGTAACTGTAGACGTTTCACACCCCGTAATCAGAGGTCGTAACCTTTTAGTGACCACCCTCGTGTCTCAGTTTTTAAATTTTTGCTTGTCGAACTACTTCACTAGCTTAGTGTAGTGTAGCTTACATTCTAATCACGTACGTTATGTCCAAGGCTGATATAAGCTCTCCTTGAGCTTACCCTTTTGATATTCGGATCTCGAACCGTAACCCAGTGACCGCAATAGGTGTGTGGGATGATTACGAATCGAAACAAATCAAATATTTTGTATTTTATAAGCCAGAAGATGTGATAAATAGTGGTTTGTCATGGGTCTCTCACCATGTAGTTGAAACCACATAATGAATCCTCCCTCACTGGGTTCTCGACATGTGTCCAATCTATGCACAGTTCCTCAAATTACAAATTATTTATATACAGTACATAGAATGCAACAGTCATATTGTGAGAATCATTTTAAAAATTTCATCTTAATTTTCAATTTATGGATAAAATTTTGATGATTCTAAAATGGCGGCTATTGCAACGTTACCGTTACTTTTCACTTTATTTATTTTTTATCAATGTTTACTAAATTTTCTTGTTTTTATAATTTATAAACAAATTATATCAAAACACGACTCCGTAGAATTAGTTTTTTTTTTTTTTTTTTAACAAGAAGATAGAGCGAACGAGTGATTTACTGTTAACAAATTGCAATTTTGGCTACCGCACGCTTTCACTAAAGATCTAATTTAAGAATTTCATGCTTAAGTGTATATTTTCAGAGCATATATTACGCAAGGGAAAAATTTATGAATTATACTTTTTAAATAAAAAAATATAAACAATTTTAACAATATTTTCTATATTTATTTTCGTTTCAAAACTCATCGAGATCCCGAGAGAGTAGCTAATTGTATAAACAACTCCAAGCAAATGGTAGAAATCTCCATGGGATCAATTTCAATTTAAAAATAAAAGCATTAAATTAATGACTACAGACATTTTTCTAGTTAAAAAGTTATTAAATATTTCTCATTCTCCCTATAAATGTCCTTGAATGGCTAGTTTCTTCTTTCTGGATTGTCTGGTCACTCGAAGACATCAAATCCAAAGGTGCATTCAACTTGGTCGTTGCACCCACCTGTAACAAAACCCGTTCTTCTAGAATATATAATTTTTCGAACCTTGTTTCTCCTATAATATAAAATTTCTAGAAATATGGTGGTCAAGTTTACAACAATGATTTAAGTTGTCAATTCGTGCTATAAACTGAAGCACGCGTGATGGCACAGTACATCTTTCAATAGGTTCTAAGCGCGTCTAGAAACGGAGTGTCTGCAAAAACTATAGAAAATATTAAAATTATTAATTAAAATTTCTATATTTTTATAAAAATTAACCAGTAAAATGAACGCATTTCACGTACAATACGCACTTTGCATCTCTTAATTAAAAATGAAACATGATCGATGCGAAACGAGATACATCGATAGACTAAACTTTGATCTCTCGTTTAGTAATTAAGAAAGAGGGAGGGAAAAAATAAACAATTAATACACGATATATGATAAATCTCCTTTAATTTTCTTAATTAATAAATGAAATTTATTTCTAAAATTATCACTTTAGTTTTATTTAAAGATTTTTGTCGAACTTCGCCATGAGTTAATAATAACTTTTGGTAGAACCTTGAAATTCTTATAGAAGAAAATGGTGTGTTAACGATATTTTAGCTGCTGTTAATTTTATGAATATTCGTGATGACAAAAATATCTATATTTAAAAATAAGAAGTTGAATGTAACCTAAACCTTAACATTCTTTCTCGTTATGTAAAGATACTGCAACGCATTGAACATTGGTTTAATGCGTTTCAAGCGGGAAGGCTATGGTTAAATATGAAGATTTACAATTTATTATTAAAAATTTCTGTTTTTTAAATGAAATTTCGACTAAATTTTAGCATTATTTGCTTAAATTTTAACAAAATGCTTTTTCTCGCGTTGCTAGATTGCTAACAGGTGAGCAACGCATCGAACCTTCACAAATTAGCTGAGCAAGCAATTTTATAAGAAAAAAAACGATGAAAAAATATACGAATTTCATGAAAAATTACGATTCTGTTGTAAAAATGTTTTTCTCTATATTTTAAAGTAAAAATGTTAAACTCTAGGTTAAAAACTCATCTAACTAACTGAAAATGTGATCACATTATCATTTCAAATGTATATGTAATTAGAAACTTCACATAAAAAACAATGCCACAGAATTAGCATAAAAAGCTAACGTAAACACCTTTATACAAATCTCTAACGTTTGCCACACAAAAAAATTACATCGCATGATCCCAAAGAAGCTCTATTCTTCGATATAATGTAAGGCTGCCAAGTCACGAGGTTTTAATATGGCGCCTTTCGGCTTTTAGCAAAAAAAAAACGAAAGCGTCACAAGCTCATATGATTCTTAACCTTAACTAAACAAAACACAGTTAGCGCAGAGAAGAATTTAAACTCTAAATATAACACTCTTCCATTGCCGTGCTATCACGTGGTGGTATAAGAATAGTTGAAGCTATGGCGCCGTCTGGCAATGGCGCCAACCTGTTTCGTGACGTCGAAAATTCCTACTTTGTCTTCTCGATTTTCCATTTTGATGCTTTAATGACTGTTTATTTCTGAAAGTGGCACGATTTCAGGTCTCAATGTTTACAAATCCACGTTGTTATGATGCCATCTAGACGTCTGCTCTTTTATTTTTCAAGCAATATTTGTTTCATTCGTTAAAAATATATTAAAATTGCTTAATAACTTATTTTTTATTGCATCTTTTTAACGGTTTGGTGAAGGTCAAAAATCTGGTAGGGATGTCTAATTTAATACTCATCAAATAGTATTGTGGTCCTTCTGAACAGAGAATCGATCTCTGAAGATCCATCTGCAGAGCGTGGAGTTGCATGCAATATTATTGTTTCAATCGATCAAAATTAATTTAATACATGGCAGTAGGATAGAAGCAATGCGTTAACAATCGAATACTGTTTTAAAAATACACAGAGAAATAATCCAATTCAATTGTGATTGGAAATTGGATATGGAATCAGAAAATCCTTTATTATCGTTTGCAAAATCGTCAAAAATGCATGAAACATTCTTGTTTTAGTAGAAAATTTCTAACTCTAAAAAGTCACCAAAATGTATATAAAAATCGAAAACAATAGAAGTCAGAAACAACAAGCACTCGGGTGATTCTGGATCTTCAATCACTTCATAATTATCCATCATCGTTAATTGGATATAATTCTGACATTGAATATAATTTAGAGGTCGTACAAAATTTTGAATCTATCAGATAAATATTGCTTTCATGATATTAATTAATGGCACTTCTTTTCTAGAAAAGAAGGGATTTATAGCATTTCATAGGGGAATATATAAAATACATTTTTTTATTAAATTTCATGTATTTTGAAACGTCTGACACTTTAATTTAGTTTTCCGATAATAAAAATAATGACGTTAAGCTAAGTGTGTTATAGTCGATTGTCATTTAGTTGCATGCTAACAATGCACGATACGCTTCTTAACCATGAAAGTACAGTTCTGTACATGCAACAAGCGAAACGTTAAGAATATATCTTCTCGTGTTTCTCGTGTTTAGGCTATATAGATTCATAAACATTTCGAAAAGTTCAATATAACTTACATGCTAACACTAAAACACAGCAGCAACGATTAAAGATTATGGGTCATACATCTCTACGCATCCATATTCGATCCCTAACTAAAACCACGTGCTTCAAACACCGATATGGACCTAAATATAGAAATATATGTTTAGAGAGGTGTGTGACATTATCCCATTTCGTTCGTGGGTGTAATAATAACGTAATATGAGGCATATTGCCAAATGTAGATGAGAAGTAGCATCTGGCACTATAAAATTGAGAGCTATTTCCCGATATGACGTCAGAAGCTTTACTTAAGTTCGGCCGTTTGCCAGAATGTAATTAACCTTGGCAATAATTCTCTAATGCACATGTAGAGTTTAGTGGCCACAAATCATTGGATGAATGATCATATTGCATGTGAATTTTTTTTCCTTTCCTTTTGATCCTTCGGATAATGTGTGCGGGTTATATTAATAGATCGAGTCACGATAGAGTTGCTTTGTTACGAACTATTATATTAATTATCCGTTGTTTAAACTTGCCTATCTGATGTATGAAATCATTATTGTTTGATAATGTTGGTCGTTAAATTTAGTATTTTTGTATTAATTTTAATAGCTTTGCAAGCTTTTCTTCCAGTCAAATGGCCGATTTAGTGTATCAAATCTATGTGAAAGAGTTCGAAACGTAATACTTTTATTTATTTTGTCTTAGTTCTGTCTGTGATAAGGTTTGAAATGAGATAAAAAGCACAATTCAAGCTGTAGATAGATTGTAGTAAAATGCAATATTGTAATATCTGTAAAGACGAAGATTAACAGAAATTTTCAATGTTGAAGGATAGAGATGAAGCTAAGTAATAAAAATAGAAGAAAGAGCTCCTAAAGAGAGAAATAATAAAATAAAAGAGCAGAATGTGATAGAGGAAATGTCTGACAGTTACGTTTTATTCGTATATGGCAACTCGGCAGGTGGGCGATCTGCTGAGGAGGAATGCCTCCCGGGGATCTTTTATGGGAAAATGGTCCATATTTAGGTGTTAATAACGGGAATAAAACCCGGAAAACTCTATGGCCAACCCGTTGTCCAGGCACGAAACCACAACCAATTACTAGTGTTTAGTGGTTTTATGCACTCGGCCACTGGCGGTCAACCAGATCGGAAGGAATCAAGTGAAGAAATTCTATAAAAATTTGTACTGGAAAGGCGCTTCTTTTAGATAAGAGTATGTAGAAAGGATTATATAAAGTAAAAAGATCAGTAAGAAAGTATGAAGAAGATAGAAAAAAGAATTTAGGATCAATCTTAATTAAAGGGTAGACAAAAAAAGCTTGCATTTGTATATTAGATAACACACTTTAAAATGATTTTTTTCCTTTTTGAATTACAAAACGCATGTTAGAGTATGAAGCGAGAACAGCAAAGATCTGTAATTTATATTATATATAAAAATATTTAATATATTATAAATTACCTTTTTCACATGAGATTATTTGTTTATAAAATGAAAAATCAAGGAATAATTCTTTTAAAAAATCCTACAGATAATTTGAAATTTCGAGTTTTAATCACAAATAAAATAAATGCGTAGACGTGTGGCAACATTCTGTAGACAACATGGCGCCGTACAATGACAAGCGACACTGGAATTTATTTTTGTAGACGGATAGAGGCGCCATCGTCGGGGTCTGGAGACATTTCAGACGAAGAGGAAATATCGATTTATGTTAAAAAAAATTTTTGTTTAATTAATTAATACGTGTTTTGAATTAATTTTTTTTATAATTTTAATTTTTTTAAAATTTAATTAAAGATTATTTTTACTTTCTATGATTTTTTTAGAAGCGAATTTAATTAAAAATTATTTTTAGAGCGATTTTTTGTGTTTTTGGACTTAAGTCTTGTTTTTTTCAGGGAAATTCTTGTATTTTTTTACGTAATTAAACGATTTTACAGAGTTTTTAACAAAGAAAAGATGATTTTAGTGATTAAAAACGAGTTTAAAACGCAAAAATCCGCCATTTTTCACTTTTTTTCTATTAAAAAATGAGTTTTTCTTACAAATTAAAGGAAAAAATGAGCTGATTTATAAGCGAATTGCTATTTTAAATATTTAAATTCTTAATTTAAATATTTAAAATATTATTTATATGTTATTTAAATTAATAACGTTAATTTTTAATTAATTTTGTTCAAAATTGTTTATTTATCCATTAATAAAAAAACTTTATAAACGTAAAAAAAATAATGAAAAATAAATTTTTTTCATTAAAAATGTGAAATTCTCTTTTCACAGAGCACAGAATCAAGCATCAAAACTATTTTCTACAGTAAAATATAAATTCAAGCATTCGTAAATAAGATTTTTGATAGTTTATGCATTGAAAATGTAAAGTTTTATGATAAATCCAAAGTAAAACCTTCATAAATATATATTTTAAGTCCATAATTTACTTTGTGCGATATTTTAAACCAAGATATTGCTATAAAATAAACGTTTATGTTCGTAATTTGCTTCAAAATGCGTTTTAAAACTTATAATTTTCTTCGAAATAAATCTTTAAAACCATAGTTCGTTGCGAAATTCACTTTTAAACCCACAATGTGCTGTATAGCTCACTTTTAAACACATAATATGCTGTAGGGCTCACTCTTAAATCCATAATATGTTTTAAGATGTAATTTAAAACCCATAAATTTAGTTTAAAATTCTTAAATCATCACAAATTTAATGTTTTTTCTCACCTCAAAACTAGGAAAAAGAACAATTAGTAGACTATTTTATAACTTCCAGAACAGAACAGAGATTTAGTACAGATAAAAACTTACTCTTCTCTTTTAGTAGAGTAAATGAATTAGGTTAGTTCCTAAATTACAGCATTCTCTTTCTCCCATTATGTAATATTATCAACAAGAGCATCGACGAAAACTTAATAAAATCCTGGTTCTAATTAGGATTTTATTAAGGATCATTTATAGTATAGAAGTATATTTTATGTTAATGTTAGGGATTTTCGAAACACAATGGAGCCTTTTAGCACTTAACCAAGACTTAAGAAAAGAATGCCCACTGGGAGGGTCATTCTTGAGAGACCATCCTCAAGTCAGGAGGTGGAGTGCAATTTTTCTTTTATGAAGATATTTTGGAGAAAAATGCTCTTAGTTTGGGATATTTTGAGGTCAAAACAGGAACGTCTTCAGCAAATTTGTGTTGTAAGGGAATAATTTAGAAAGGGAATAATTAGAAATCGTACAGTCGAGTCATTTCCTAAATGGGGTCTCCCTAAGAAGCTTGTCCACGTGCCCTTGTTTGATGGAAATTTTAAGGAAACTAGGGTATAATTGGGGTCAATCTTAAAAGAATTTAGTTAAGTGTACTCTCTTCTAAATACTTCAGTATAACATATTCTCGTCTATTCATAGAAGAGGGTATTTCTCTAAGGGGGCTTTAGAAAAAATTGTATTGGGCAGAACCTAGATGAAACATTCAAATGTGATGAATTTGGATAAATTATTCAAATTTACTGCGATACAAACTAATCGTGTAGTATTAATAAATGCATACATCAAGTGAAGTACTCGTATATATTGATATACACTATATTAGACATATACCCCGTTATCGGTAAGTTTTGATACAAGGTATATAACCCCTATCTTGAATAGTATTGAAGGACAGTTTATATCACAATAACCTATATTTCAAGGAGGTATGCTACAATAACAGCTGGAGATATTGCCTCTATATCTTAATACAGAATTTCTCAACAAGACAAATTGGTGTCAACGACGTGCAGATGTCGAAGAGGTCACATTTTTCAATCCTTCCAGATTAAATAAATTTTAATGGCGATTTAACTATAGAAATTATTATTTTTAATGTTTAAATGTTTTTATTTTATACATTTCTATAGAGTTAATGATCATCTCAGACCGGAAAAGCGCGTGTTTTTAATAGGATATTCAAGACAGAGGATAAATATCCTCTGTCTTGAATATCCTATTAAATACTAAATATACTAAATAACAGATACTAAATAACATCCCGAAAATATTCTTAGAAACACATTAAGCTTACATAAAAGTTTATATTCAGAAAAGATATGTGTTAAATTTGATATTTCCTGTATCTATTTTGCATGAGTTCAATGACAGGTTGAGGTATGAGCGTGTAAAAGTCGATGTTGCACGGACTTTCATGCATTTATTCCCCTATTTATGTACCTTCTAACGATAATTTTCTTGAGAAATCTTAAACTTAGGATACTCTACCATAAAAAAGTAAGATTCAGTAGAGTACCTTGAGTCTAGGATGTAGAATTCAATAGGGTATCACGAGTCTAGGATTCAGAACATCTTGGGTGTACGATTCAGGCAGGGTTCAGTAGATAACCTTGAATCTGCGATTCAAGAGAATAGCTTAAAATTAAGTACTTGCGTTTAGGATTTTTAGGATTCAATAGGATCTTTTTAGTGTAAGAGTATAGAATTAGATCTAGGAATGTATCTAAATTTATCTGGATAATTTATATTTTTACGTTATCTTATACTTCTATACAATATCATTCGAAAAGTCGGTTAAGAAAACACATATATTCTAATTTTTGATCGTCCTTAGTTAAAATACGGATGAATAAAAATTCAAGGATACCTTATGATCCAAATTACGAGACCTCAAGCAAAGAGTAATTAAATTAAAGGTCAAAGGTTACTAATATTTAACCTTCGCCACTCTTAAATTTTTTATGGCTTTTATGATTATGAAGAACAATAAAAATTAAATGTGCCAAAAATGCAGAAAGTTTTAAAGTTCAGTAACAGAATTTAGACCAAAAAAATACTCTAATTAAGCATGCAAATTGGAGAAAATCCAGCACTAACACGTGACTTTTTTTCCTGACTGATTGATCGAAATGGGTCTGTAGAGATTCCAAAATAAATTCTAGAAATATTTTTGCTGACTTCTGTTGTATATATAGGCATAAAGTAATGTTAGATTACACTAAAATAAGCCTTTATTACTATTTTCTTATCGGCATCAGACAATTTCTAGTCTAGTTTTAACGCTATCGATGGATATTTACAAAGTGTCTAGCTTTGTCAGCATTGTTTAATTCGAGATAATGGCAATTTAGGAGCATTACTAGAAAGATAACAACATAAATATTTTTCTCTTTCGATTCTTATTTTAGATAATTGTATAAAAATCATCCGTAACCTGTTACGACGACGTGACGTCGAGCAGAATTGCTATTTATCTGTACGGTTGCGTCAGAGTTTGTTTACTATCTGATATCAACGTTTCTACTTACACGTAGACTTGTTATGTCTTGTCTGAGTAAATGGTTGTTTACCGTCCCACTTACATTCAATATAATGGGAAAATTCCGTTGTAAGACTTTCGGTCAGGGTCGAATTTCGCTGACCAAATTTAAGGATTAAGAGAAACTGTCATAAAATACAGAAGCTTTTCTTTCATTTTGAATTAATTTTGAAACTTATCTATTTATATTTAACTTCTAGGAAATATTCTTTCAACATTTTATACAGGCCCTGCTATTTCAGATTCAGTTTATGCAGTACCTAGGACTCCTAGGAGTCGTAGCTTCTGCATAAACAATGTCCAAGGATCCTAAGGATAAGGACTAGTGCATAACTAACTCCTAGGATACCGAGGATAAGAACTAGTGCATAAGGAGTCCTAGGACTTCTAGAAAGCAAATTTAGAATCTAGAATTTGTATAGATCATAGGCATTATTTTCATGATATTCTAGACTCATTTAGGTTTCTATGAGCCTTAATTTTGATATTAAAAATTTATCTAGATCCTAATAGTTGTTCTTTTAATCTAGATTCATTTAAATTACTATTAATCCTTAGATAATCTAGATTGTAAAGTAATTAAAGAATTATTTAGTCTATATTTTATCTAGATTTATAAACTTCAAAGGTAGCCTCCTCCTATGAAAGGATGGAAGTAAGATACATTTAAAGCTAATTTCTAAGGATCTTTACCCGAATATTTTAGGATCAGTAAGGAGTTAAATAGGACACGCTCTAAAAATATAATTTGTATAATAGTTTTACTTTAAGAACAATTAATTTGATAAAAATTCTAGACTTTCTAACATGTTTCATGATTGACATGTGTGTTCATTATTATTATTATTATTATTATGACACACTTTTTATTGAGAATGATTTCACGTTCTCTCACTTACCCCCCCTTACCTTTAGAGTCAGATAAAAAGTTAACCTCATTGCATTCTGCAATATCAGTAGTGCCTTAGGTGAATAATCGTTGTTAAGAAAGCAGGTCGCGACCGAAAACACACATAAAAAAGGTTTGTTGATAGAAAAGTAAAAAAATATTTATTCATTTGCCACGAATTACCCAATTTTTCAACCCTATAAGGAGCGAAAATCGTACGAATTAGCATCGTTTAGAGCAATGCTCTTGAGTTATGGTCAAGATTAAGAGGGCGTGTTAGTTCAGATGGCTCTATTCTGTTTATTTATGCTACTGTTTATTCTTCTATGTAGATTTTTATTAATTTAATTGCAAAACCGAGGCTCTAAAGACTCGCCAACGGCGCTTACTTAGCAAATATATGGGCTGTAATAATTTTAAAGCGTGCGTAGGTTTGTCTGTACCAAAGATTGAAATATAACAAATTTTTAGTGTTTTACGGATTTAAAATAAATTACTATAGGGGAAAAAAACTGCTATTTCGTCACCTGTCTAAGTGCATTTTGTACTGTACTTGGAGAGGTGGCACTAAATTCCATTTTATAGGTTAAAAAAATCGACTTTTGAGCTCTTAATTATGTTTAAAAATCCTGATTTTTGTTAAAATTGTAAATATTTTCGTTCTAATTACGTTTGTTATCATTAAAGAGAGAGAGAGAGAAGCTATTCCTAGAATTGTTTTAAATAAGAATTTAGAGAAAATATTCTTAAAATCATGTCAAAATATTGTTTTATGTAAATGCATTCTTGGAACTGTTCTTTATAAATGAAAATAAACTTAAAAAATCATGTAAATATTTTCCCCTAAGAGCAATTTTTAGGTAAAATGAGGTTAAAATATAGTCTATTTAAAATGCAACTACTGTATTTATTTATTTCGCTTATTTCTGTATCATATTTGAGTTTAAATTAAATAATTTAAGTAACATTTAGCGTGGATTAAAGCGTTAAAATCAGGTTAAAATGAAAATTAAAATGGAAAATATTTATTTATTTTATTAAATTTAACTTTAATTATACTTTTATTAACTTAAACATTATTAATTTAATGCGTAATTAAATTCCACTTTAATTACTTTTTACATAGAGCGTAATTAAAGTAACAACTTTATTAAGATCAAAGCATTAAAATGAAGTTAAAGTAAGTCTTAAGTGGAAAAATATTTATTTATTTTGATTATTTTTTCGTTAAATTTAACTATAAATAAGCAGCAATAACTCAAGAGCAGCTTGCATAAAGCACAATTAAAGTGTCATTTAGCGTAGCCTAGAGCATAATTTTATGCAATTTAAATTATGTGAATGGGATCAATGGGTGTGTGTTTATATATATGTGTGTCCTCTTAATTATTTTTAAATCTGAAAGAGTTGGCAAGAGTTTAATAATGATATAATGGAACTTTGTCGCCCGCCTGTTTGTTTATCTGACCCTTAACATAAAAAAAGTACAATTGGATCTCGTAGAGAAACAGGTCAACGAGTACAGAATAAAAAATAATAATTTTAAAAAAGTTCCACTTAAAAATCTCAAATTGCTTCTTCTACAATAGATTTAATCATAAATAAAACGTATTTTTATCGATTTTCTTTTAATTTATTAAAAAAAAAGTATATTTTCGAATTGAAATAAATCCATGAATATTTTTAAATTAAAAAAAGTCCTTTAGTGGCAATTCAATAACAAATTTCTATACATTTTCTACAGGATCGAACAGATTTTTAATATATTTTTTAAACTAATTAAATCGTTTGATTAGTTATTTAAATAATTTAATTAAAAAACAGTAAGAGAAATTTACCATTTTAAATTTAAATTATATATTTTATGCCTGTAAAAAATTTTTTAATAAATAATTTCTTTACATATTTGTAAAAAAAATTCTAAAAAAGCAAACATATTGGCCTTTTTTAAAATCGTAATATTTAATGAAAAATTAAATGAAATATTTATTTAATTATTATTATTTATTTATTTATTTATTTATAACGCGTAATTTACAATTTAAATAATTATGCGCAATGGGATTAGTTGGTTAAAAATAATTTGCTAATCTTTTCAATAACGTGTCATATGACAAAATGTTTAAATAAGTAATCAGAATTGATTATTAAGAAAAAATTCAAATTACGCGGCGTGAAATTGACAATTTACAGTGAAATTTACAACGAAATTCATTAAAAGAAATTTGATAAAAAGGTTATTTTCATGACACGTGATTAACGAAGTGAAAATGAAAGCGAATAATTTTCATAACAATTAAAGAAATGGATTATTTTAAGTAACGTGAAATCGACAATTTAAAATGAAATTTACAGCAAATTCTTTTCAAAACAGCAAATAAAAAAACTGTTCAATTTCAAGCCACGTGGTAAGTGAAATCGACCGATTTCAATTATCGAAATGGATTATTACTGTATTACATGAAAAATGCTGATTTTATTTACAATTTTTGATGCGTAATGGCTATTTAATAAAATAGAATCAAGAAAACAAGAAAAGTAAGCAATTTAAATAGNTTCGATTAAAGACATAATTTTTTTTCAGGATGTTTGTATCTTGCTTTTAATTGCCTATTTCTCGTTGAAAAAATTAAATTGGCTGATCTTAAGCATGAAAAATGATCATCCAAAAGATATACCTTTGAATGACTTCATATTTATGTGCTTGATAACAGTAGCTTCAGAAATGATAAGACATTTTCAGTCTATACAATGTTTGTTTTTATAAATAGCACAGGCAGCCGTTCAGTTGCCGTACTTTAAATCCTTATGATGGGCTTATAACTTTCCGACTAGATGGCAGCACGACTAATCCAACTCAATTATCTGGCATTGTCATTAGCATGATTGCCTGTGTAGTTTTGTATCCATGAAAATGTTAGTCATGTTACACATCCTATTGCTTACTCTGGTTTTATTTCTGTACACAGTATTATTGCACATCAGCACCACCTGCCTCAAAAATAAACCTGTACCACAGGCCTCAGTAATCTGGCACTCCTCTGTGCAAGGAATGGCTGGATTAGCAAGTCTACTGATGATAAACTCAAAAATAATACCAGTTAGAGCCATTTGTATATTTAGATCAAGCCTGGTAGACCTGTGCATTCACAAATGAAATTACTTAAATATTATTTTGTTTCAGAAGAACAGAAATTATAAAATACTTCTAATTTAATTTTTTACCAACAAATTTTATTAAAATATAATTCTTTAGAAGTTGTGTTCACTATTTACATTACTTAAATATTATTTTGTTTAAAAAAATAAAATAATGCCTGCTTAAAATAAACGTTTTTATTTTAAAAACCCGGAAAAGCAAATTATTAAGGATATACATTTTAAATTAAATATCACGTTTCAAAAAAATAAGACTGAAAGGAAGTTGTTTTATTTTAGGCGCCATTATTTCTGTATTTTTCTCGTATACCGTATTATCATCCATTTTTTTCTTATTAAATGTAATTATCAGATGACGTAAAAGTCGTCCTTGAGTTCTATCCGCAAGGGGGAGCCTTCGTGATAGGTATGGCATATCGTGTGTTTTCTAGGCTTAGCTACCTTAATGGATATTTATACATAAATAAAACGAAAAATAATTATAATTCAGTTTTAAAGTTGTTTAGGAAAGTCTCTTCGTCTACGAATATGCCGAGCAATACGTCGACATTTTTCTTTAGACAGGTAAAATCAAATTTAGACAACTCTGAGAGCTGTCGTATGTCAACTTGCGTAGTTCTTTTTGCTGTAAAAGTCACATAAATTCTGATATAATTCTGTAAAATTAATTGCATTTTTGTTGAAATTTCACTGAAATTTAAAAACAAAATAATAATCATCATTTGTTAAATGTTCTCATGATTGACAGGGTGAAGTAAAGAAAAGTACCTTCACCTTTGTTGTGTGGATTCAAGAACAATTTCTCCAATATACACTCTTTAATTAATCAAGGGTATAATTACACTTGTGAATGAGACGGTTGGAAACTTACCAGAGTTATAGAGCAAAAAAGTCAAATGAACTGCACTTCTATGCATGACGTTTTGTTAGATATGACCCCCAAAATCAGTATACTTCCAGGTTGCAGGTGGTTGGGAATTGCATCACTCCACTATGACTGTTGCATTTAACTGTTCAGCTCATGTAACTCTTCGTGGAGTACTTATGTAGTTTTAGGGTGGTGTGGAACTTGCACCTGTGTTGGTGATGAGGTGTACGACTACGTGTAGAATGTCGGTTGAAGCAAGTGGTGCAGAGCATAGAGGATAAGCAGTAGTACTGGTATATGGTAAAAACTGACCCTTTGAGGAGAATATCTTGCAAAGGGTCGCATGTGTGGGTATGGTTCCTTTGACTTTTTTGCTGGTACAGGAGGGATGGGAAACATCTGAGTTCACATCCTACTTCAATCAAGTTTGTTTTGTTCTCTTTATATCCCATTTCTAGACTTGATAACCAATCATTCCGTGCAATATATATCGATCCTTTGCATTGTGATCTAAATTATAGGTGCAAAAATAACAAAAAAGAAAATGAAAATGCTATCATTTATAATTTGATTTACAAGTAAAACATTTTCAGAGCTTTTTGTTCTGCTTCTGGTGCAGGGCTGTAAAAAGTTTGGTGTGGGAACTGGAAGTAGAATTAGTAGCATAGCCCAGGGAGGTAATCCATCTTGGGCTGCAATTTGAAAAAATTTTAGAGCTATAAATTTCCACTGTCGTCTGTCTGTTCTTCCGTAATCTCGAGAACGGAGTTAGCTAGATGTTAGTTGAGACTAGATATAGTAAGCTTAGAGGCGGGAGGTCCTGTTTAACTATACATGAACTTCTGATGTAAACTGGAAGTTGTGTTGTTTCAATTCTAAAAATTTTCCCCCAAAAGGTGTTAGATGATTGGTGCAACTCTAAATGAAAAGTATGATGCAGAGGGGCAAGCCACTACTAATTTGAGATGGAGAGCATATATTTTAAATTAAATAAATTAAAAATATGATTTAAAAATTGCAACCCGGCATTGTGATGTCACAATAAATAATTGCTCATTTCTTTTGTGTTTTTGTTTATTTATAATAAACAAAGTATCTAAAACTTTGCTGATAATTTCATAATATATTTAAATATCCTTAGAAACTTTCTAAATTAAAATTTAGGCTAAATTTTTTTTTTTGAGAAGTAGACTAAATTTGAATTATAAGTTAACCCAGGGTACCTCTTGATTTTGACTATTAAATTTTTAGCACCAAAACTACATTCTATTGAATTTAATTTTTAAGCTAAGATTTTTTCATTTTTAAACAATTCACTTATTTTAGTTGTTAAAACATTACTATTATCTGCTTGGTTTTTTTTAATCTTTTTAATTTTTCTTTTCATTTCTTTGATATTTTTTCCTGCATATGCAATTAATTTAACTTGAAGTAGAATTATGACAAAGATGAAAGCTATGAGAAAGAAGTCAATAGCATTTAATCATTGTCCTGTTATCAAACTCTGTCCAAATTTTCATCAGTGTTGCAAATGAGTTGACATGGGACTACATAAAAGTGGTGTTCAAAACAAAGTGATTTGTTAAACATAAATGAATGTCTACAGTTCAAATATGCATCTCATTTGAAGGAAGTGCACTTCCTTCAAATGGTCAAGTTTACATCGAGTGCTTGGCAAAATTCAAACTTATACATACGAAGCTCTGCCATTCATTACCAAAGATCTTGAATTTGGGAAGGTGTGTTACCAGAAGTAATTTCAAAAATAAAGAATTCATTGACAAAAGATAGAGAAATTCAAGTCAAAGGTTTATGTAATGGCAAAACTGTTAGGAGAAATTACTGGGTTTCCTGCAAAGTTGAAATCTCTCAAACTCTGCAAGCCTGGAATATATCTTACAAAATATCGACAAATTGAACCTTAAAAGAAATTCCAGGATAATCTATTGCAAATTCTAACATTTTTGATCTTCAAAGGAGATCTTCCTCAGGATTCTTTAAATTGGAATGTGGAAATGGAATGTTTTTAAGAATTATTTTAAAAAACGTATGAATGAATTTTTTAAAAAATAATTCTTAAAAATGTTCCATTTCCGCATTCCAATTTAAAGAATCCTGAGGGAGATCTCCTTTGAAGATTGAAAATGTTAGAATTTGCAATAGATTATCCTGGAATTTCTTTTAAGGTTCAATTCGTTGCTATGTTGAAATCTCTATCACTTGATCTGATGTCAGTTATTACAAGTATTAATCCACCACTGACATACTCAAACATTGTCATTGAGCACTGTGGCATCAGACTCGAAATTAAATCAACAAATGTTCAATTGGAAAATTTAAATTTAAATGAAAAGAAAGCAAAGTGAGGTGTATGGGCAGACCTAGTTATTATGGTGTTCATTTAAATATGTTGATTTAAATACTGCCTGCTTTTTAGCTAAGATTTAAAAAAAAAATGCTTAATTGTATTTATATTTATTCTATCCTCAATCAAATGATGTGAAAATCTTTTATACATTTGTAAATATTTCATTTGATGTTAAACTGCTACAATAATTAATACTTTATCAGTTATATTCAAATTTATATATATGTGTATGTAACCTTGTAGTGTTGGAAAAATTTTATGGAGATTATTTAGTCAAAATCAGGTCTTAAATTTTATCATTTCAAAATTATAATTAATATTTTTTTCATTGCTGTTAAACTATGAATAAACAGGTACATAGGTTTACATATATGTCAGGTATGGCAACTTTTTTGAGTTTGCAAGCCATGTATGTTAGTATATGTAATTATATTTCAAATTATTTATTTGTGCCAAAGTTTTAGACATACAACAACTATTTTTAAAGAAATGAAGTGATTATACTTTAATTAGCATAAATTTAAAAAAGCTATTGAAAAAGGATGATTTATTGAGTTGAAGATAAAATTATAATAAAAAGATTAAGATAATGTTTAAAATTTGTACTGTAATAAGTAAACAAAATTCTGTATGTTGTGTACCAGATATTTTTTTCCTGACATGCCATTTTGGACACTCATGCCATTTCTGCTAAGTTTTATTTAGTGTATTGATACAATAAAATATTTTGTTTATATTTTTCTAAGGTTTAAAATTATAACTTTATTAATAAAAAGAAGTTTACTACTACTACTACTACTACTACTACTACTACTACTACTACTACTANGGCAATAATAATTATCATGAATTTACTTTGTTTTTGGAGGAAAATTATTGTGCTACCAAAAAATAACTACAGACAACTGATATAAACTAAACTCTTATCATCCAACAAAACAGTCTCAAAGGAAATGTTATCCACTACTATTAAGAATTTGCTGAATAACCTTGGATTATTGTTTGAGAGTTGTTTGGTTTATTCTGATGATAGAGCTTTTTTTAAAGGACTGTGAACAAAGGCTAAGAGATATATACTGGCAACAAGATCTTCTTTATTTGCAAGAGAAGGATTTTACTGAAAAATTCCCAAGTAATTTTCACTCTATTCCTTGGAATCCTTCGTTTTATTTATTTATTTATTATTTATCCTTCGTTGCATTTATTTATTGTCTAATATAAATTATAAATTCAAATCACTATTTATTCAACTTCATCTAAATAAATATACAATAACTCTAAATGGCAAAAGAATTAACATATCGAATAATGCCAAATGTTCATTTTGCAAAATGATGGCGGCGATGATGATAAATCACTTGTTCACGAGTTGAGAATCTCTTTGTGAAATAAGATTAGATATTTTTGGGATTAATTACAGTTATACTAATTTATTAGAAGAATCTTCTAGTGCAACCACATTATATAAACTGTACAAGTTTTTTGTACACTCACTAAAACTTTTGTAATAACAATTTTATTTACTCCCTTGTAAAAAAATTTGTTAAATCAATAAACTATTATTATTATAATAATTTCATTATTATCTTATACAAAATAATTTAAAAAATATATTTTTAAGTTACATATTTATTGCTTTTTAGGAGTATCCTAATTACATATAAACATCTAACTTAAATTCTTTCAGACTGACAAGCTCATTGAGATCCAAATGTTTCATAAAATTTACAAAATTTAGAATCTGAGTTTAGACCATATTTAATTTTCATGGTTTTAGAATTTAAAATGTTTGATTTGTCCTGATTTGATTGCAGAATATTTCCAAAACCCAAAATTTCTGGAGAACATAAATTTTATAAACAAAATTTCCCGAAAAATTGTTGCACCTAGCATACAAAAGAAAATATTTTATGAACAAATTAATATTTACTATGTAGTTTGAAATATTCTAATTAGATAGGCCTATTGTATAATTGGCTGTGCAACACTAAATTGATAAATACATGTAATAATTTTTTAATGAAAAGAACACTTTAATTTAAGTGTTTATCATCATAGGATAGCATGTAGAATTATAAACTTGATATAATAGGCCTGTGTTGATTAATAGAAGTAAAATTAAGTTTGACTGCAACAGGTGTCATCACCATTGCCAGATAGATGGATGACCTATTTTTAGCACAAGGTACTAATTGGTGGATCTTTAATGTCCAAACAGAAAATTTCTTTGGCTTCTTTCACTATTTTAATTTTCCCTCAATCCTGTTTATGCAGTTGCCTAATCCTAAAAGTACTGAAATCAGATATGGTCTATATTCTAAATTTTGAAGTTTTATGGAATATGTTTGGAGCCTCTGATGATGGGCTTATTGGTCCAAAAGATTGTGTGTAATTAGGATACTATTAAAAAGCAATAAAGATGAAATTTGTTAATCTATGAAGGTGTGATTTCTTATAATTCATGTAAATTAATTTTTAAGTATTTAATACATTCAACAAAAATTTGAAAAGTTTGTTTTTTGTTTACATAAAAGCTAAAATACAATAAAAATTACTAATATTCAAAGATGTTTTTTGCGTTTCAAACTCAGTTTTAAAAATTAAAATATTAATTTTCCTGTTTATATCTTTCTGATCCTGTGACAAATCAGATTAGGGTAGTAGCAGTAGTAATTGCATTATTATTGTATATTTGTTTGTTTATACAAGTAATAAATTTAAATATAGTTAGTCTTTTAGAACTCGTTTACAAACATTGCTTTGCTTGAAAAATTACTTAAATTAAATTACATACATATGTTTGTAATTTAATTTTCTACCTAATCATAGGATTAGGTAGAAACTTTTTACAAAGATTAAAATGTGCTTACAATGTGTTATGAGATAATGTCAGATACAGAATTTCAAGTGACTTAATTGACAGTTCAGATGAGAACAATGGTTCTGAATAACAACAAAATACTGATCTACTTTTAGTATTTCATTATAAAACATTTAGAATAAATATTCTTTAAATTTAATTTTCTTCACAATGTTAGAAGCATTTGTAAGTAGGTTTTGTAAGAGTATTTTTATTGCTTGTACATATTTTTGTAAGATGTATTTTTATTACTTATACAAACAAAAATACACACACTATTTTAATTTAATATATTTTTTTTTTATAATCTAGCCTCATTATTTAGAATTTAATAATTTTAAATGGGTTTGTTATTTAATTTCAGTTTCTTAACTTGAGGTTTTTTTCATGCCTTAAGGCAATTATAGGTAACGTCCTTAAAACATGCAATAGAATAACAAGAATGGGAAGAATAACCTTGCAAAAATATTGATTTAAAAAAAAAAAAGACTCAAATTATTTTTCAAATAAAATTTTTAATACCTTTTTAACCGCTTTTAGTATTTACACACAATATTTTTCTTCAAACTCCACACTTCATAAAAGGAGCCATCTTATCAGTATATTTGATTAAGTATGGTCATTTAATGTTCAAAACTTGTCAATCATTAATTCTTAATGTGTCTTAAACCTTATAACTGCATATCTTATACTTTAAATAATATTTCAGTGAAGGTAAATGAATTACTTTAGTTAATGTTAAGAGAAAAGAATAGAAAGAGTTGGAACTGTTTTCACATCTCATTATAAATGATATATCAAGTGTCTACTTTCTATTCATATATATGATAAAAGATATATTTAATCACATGCCTTGATAGTTTGTTTGTCAATATAATTGAAATTCTTACTGTTATTATTAACTTTAAATATGTTTTTTTTAATATAATGATAACATATTCAATAGAGTAACAGTTGTTCTTGTGCACAATGAACCTTTTAGGTCAAGGTCCATTTGGCCTGCTGGGCTCTCTCCAGTACAATATACAATAAATCACAATTCACGAAATGCAGGATAATTTGTAATAGTAATTATTATATTTAAATTTTCAGATGATGATAATTTGAGAATTAAGTAATAAAAAGATGTTTTGGCAGAATAGGTTACAATTGATAAATTTTATTTATAATTTTATGTAAGCTAACATTAGTTCATAATGTAACATCATTTGCATATTTTGTATAAATTAAAATTGAGAGGGAATAAAGATAGAATAATATATATTTTAAAATTTTATACTGTTCTTTTAAAAAATTACACTAATTTTTACATTATTATAATTAAGAATTTTATTTAAATATATTTTTCTTAAATTGTGTATATAAAAATTTCATTGTTACAAGAATATTCCATTATAATCTTGAAAGAAGTATTTAATGTTTAAATCACTAGCTGCAAGAAAATAAAATTCTAATTTATGACTTAAGAGTTGACATTTTTATGGAATTTACTAGTGCACATAATATTCATATATATAAAAGTTTCCGATTCTATAAATAAAAATATTTAAAAAAAAATTCTGCTTTAAGTGTAAATTTCCTGATTCTGTATTTATAAAGGAACGGGAAATCATTACAAAATAAAATAATGATGCTATCCAAATGATTCAAAATTATGAAGAATGGACAAGTTAGACAATTTTGCAAGCTATACTAGGCTATAACTTATGTAGATTTTAAAATACAGTGGGTGATCAGTTAATGAACAAATCAGATAATGAACACTTTTGTGAAAGATTTTTGTGTTTGGCTAACGAATGCCTCACAGAACAAACACAAGAAGCAACGTAAAATAATGAATACCGATTGGTCTTCCTTTGTCTTCAGGCAACAATTCAAAACTTTTCGGAGCACGGGAGACATCGATATTCAACCTGGTATATACTGATCGGATAGTGTTCCCCCGAACTTTGAAATTCTCCCTTGTAATTCCAGTCTTTTATTTTTCTGACAGAAACAATTCTTTTATGTTTTCTTCTGAAAAAGCAAATTAATGCTGATATCTGTTATTAAAGATCTTTTGAAGAAGTGGGAGGATGTCAGAACAACTGTCTTAAAATGGCATCCAAACCAGATTGAGGTTAATAGACTTAGGGATCTCTACAATTACAATGCTATTAATTACTTGTGAAAAATCCTGAAGACGACAGAAAAGTAATCGACATTAGACAGATTCTTTAACCCCCATAAACAGAAAAAACATGACTGATAAAAATGCAAGACTGTGTATATATGTATTTTTATTATTACATATGAATAAACTTAGTAAGAAAGCATGTTTTTTTTTTTTTACCAGCACTAAAAATNTCCGCATTCCAATTTAAAGAATCCTGAGGGAGATCTCCTTTGAAGATTGAAAATGTTAGAATTTGCAATAGATTATCCTGGAATTTCTTTTAAGGTTCAATTCGTTGCTATGTTGAAATCTCTATCACTTGATCTGATGTCAGTTATTACAAGTATTAATCCACCACTGACATACTCAAACATTGTCATTGAGCACTGTGGCATCAGACTCGAAATTAAATCAACAAATGTTCAATTGGAAAATTTAAATTTAAATGAAAAGAAAGCAAAGTGAGGTGTATGGGCAGACCTACTTATTATGGTGTTCATTTAAATATGTTGATTTAAATACTGCCTGCTTTTTAGCTAAGATTTAAAAAAAAAAATGCTTAATTGTATTTATATTTATTCTATCCTCAATCAAATGATGTGAAAATGTTTTATACATTTGTAAATATTTCATTTGATGTTAAACTGCTACAATAATTAATACTTTATCAGTTATATTCAAATTTATATATATGTGTATGTAACCTTGTAGTGTTGGAAAAATTTTATGGAGATTATTTAGTCAAAATCAGGTCTTAAATTTTATCATTTCAAAATTATAATTAATATTTTTTTCATTGCTGTTAAACTATGAATAAACAGGTACATAGGTTTACATATATGTCAGATATGGCAACTTTTTTGAGTTTGCAAGCCATGTATGTTAGTATATGTAATTATATTTCAAATTATTTATTTGTGCCAAAGTTTTAGACATACAACAACTATTTTTAAAGAAATGAAGTGATTATACTTTAATTAGCATAAATTTAAAAAAGCTATTGAAAAAGGATGATTTATTGAGTTGAAGATAAAATTATAATAAAAAGATTAAGATAATGTTTAAAATTTGTACTGTAATAAGTAAACAAAATTCTGTGTGTTGTGTACCAGATATTTTTTTCCTGACGTGCCATTTTGGACACTCATTCCATAGGTTTGCCATTTCTGCTAAGTTTTATTTAGTGTATTGATACAATAAAATATTTTGTTTATATTTTTCTAAGGTTTAAAATTATAACTTTATTAATAAAAAGAAGTTTACTACTACTACTACTACTACTACTACTACTACTACTACTACTACTAATTCATGTATTTTGTGTGTAATGTTTTTCTTAAAGATAAATGACTTTTTGAAATTTTTAAACAATAACATAAAATAATATTTTACACAATAGACTATTATTTTAAGTCTCTTTCCTGTTGCTTTATCATTTCATTTTATTATATATTTTCCTTTTATTATTTATGATAAATGAATTTCATGGAGTTGTGTGATTTTAATATATTTTTCTTTTGTTACAGTTATTTGATGGCACCAGTTACACCTATACATATTTATTAGCAGATAAAAACACAAAAGAAGCAATTTTAATAGATCCAGTGTTAGAACAAGCAAATCGAGATGTTAAGTTAGTGAAGGAATTAGGATTTGATCTAATTTATGCAGGTAAATATTACCACTTCTAATCATTCATGTATTAAATTCATTAATTAAATAGAGAAATAATAATTTCATTATGATAATGGATGGTGAAAAATTTACCTATAACTTGGAAACTAATGAGTTGCAGAAGATAGAATCTTTTTTAGACAGAAACAGCACCCAGAAAGTTTAATAAAAGTACAAAAAGAAGATATATTTGTTAATAATTCTACACTGGAAATTTTCTCTTGGAACTGCCAGGGAACAATAAATATAACTCTAAAAGATCAAGAATTTGTTCAGATTCTGCAAACCTACAATGCTATTGCTGTAGTTGAAACCTGGTTGTCTTTTTCCTACAGGAGTAAGATCTTATTTCTAAATCCAAATTCATTTATACTAGAACAACTAGCAAGGAAACCATTAGGTCCAAGTCGACCATCACGAGGTCTAATCCTAGCAATTTCTTGTTCTCTAGGACAACCAGAGGTGCTACTGAAATCTGACAACTTTATAGCAGTTAAGCTTAATTCAAAAAATTTACTGAAACAAAACAACTTGGTTATTATCCTTGTTTATTTAAATATTCCTTATTACAATGAATTATTAACTGAAAAAATTTATACAGTCTTCTCTCAATAATGAAATACTCATAATAGCTGACACTAATGCACGAATAGGAGAGGAATTAGATAACCTTTATTATGGCCCTAACATTCATGTATTAAACACTAATAAATCTAACAACATAGTCTGTAACCTCAGAGGAAAAAATTATCTACAATTGATTAAATCATATGGTTTACATATATTAAATGGCCGATGCATAAATGGTCTATCTGGCAAATTTCACTTTTATTTCTTTGAACGGTATGTTGGTAATAGACTTGGTAGCATTAAATGTTAATCTGTTGGACAACTCGAAAGACTTCAAAATCTTGGACAAATTCAGTTCAGACCATTTTCTTACTTCTGCAATATTTAATTTTAATATGGGTAAAACACAGACATGCAAACTACAGAAAACTCAATATGTATGGAACCAGGGCAAGCTTGACAAATATGTTTCATCAGTCATCTCATTACATGATTTATTGAAGAAGAGGTTTTTATTGGATGTGTGGGATTTTTACTCAGAATTTTTACAAATGCTATTGACTTAAGAATGACCAAATTCACTAAAGCCTTTTGATAAACCATTGTTTGAGGTTAAAATGGAAAAAAAATAGTTTGTTAAGGAAATTCCACAGAAATAAATTGAGATCTGCTAGAAGAGTATTGCAAACTAAACAAAAGTTATAAGTCATTGTGAAAAGCTAAGAAAAAGTTACTTTAAGCCAAAATTAAGCTACAATTACAACATACAAAAAATACAAAAAAAATTTTGGTCATTGGTAAATATGGATGCACACATGTGGCGCAGCAAGGAAAAGTGATGTTGCAAATGCATCTTTGCTGCGCAGCAGCACAACCACACAAGTGGCACTCTGCTTACATTTCAGTGCATGCGTTCAGTATTCAAGATGGCAAATGATACCAACACTGCTGCTATCCATGTGTTTACAAGTTTTGTTTTATATGGCTTACTTTATTTAGCTAGAAGATCTGTCGAATATATTGGATTAGAGATATTTTCTTGGATGGAGAAAGACCTTGTGTACAAAATACGCTTATTCCTTGATTAAGATCTCTCGATAAAGAATACTATTTTGAGTAAGATTTGGTTGTTTTGTTCTTTGAATTAAATTAAATATGATTATTTGTGTAGAATTTGTGTTAAATTTATTATCCTTTCCTCTTTATTCTGATGTTAGTTATCTCAGTTAACCGTGTCGAACTTAAACCCATTAAAACACCATGTGATTGTATTTTCTCACATGACTACCAGACGAACTGTTATTGGCAGCAGTCTCCGCAAAAGATAGAATTTAACCAACTTTTGCAGCATGAGAAAAGCAGCACAAAATCAACTTCTGCAGCAAGAAAAAGTGACGTCATTCTGCCACTTTTCCTTGCAGTGCCGCATCTGTGCATCCAGCTTTATTGTAATCTCAAATGAGATTTGGTTTGTATTTTTGAAACCTCATTTCTCAGGGCTTCATACAGTTATTCTATTAAACAGTTTTTCAATTAGAAATATTCCTCTTCTAGACAATCCAATATCTCAGTCAGAACTAGAATACGCAGTAAGAAAATCAAAAGTTTGCAAATCACCTGGCTTGGATAAAATTGGAAACGAAATGATTAAATGTCTTCCAAGTGAAATATTAAATGACATTTTAAATCTGTTTAATTCTTTTAAATGATATGGCGAATTTCCTACTACTTGAAAACAAATCTGTTTTAAAATGCCATATAAAAAAAAGGAAGCAGATTGCTACCAACCAATTATTGTCCAATAGCTTTAATTAACATATTAACAAACTGTCTTCAACTATGGTTAGAAGTGAACAATATTATCACTCCTTATCAAGAAGCTTACGTCAGGAATAGAGATGTTTATTTTAAATGAAATTCTTCAATTAACACTATTAAGAAAATGGATAAAACTGTGTGCAGATTTCATAGATTTAAAAAAGCTTTTGATTCAATTGACCATGACATATTATGGTTCAAATTAGAACATCTATACATTCTAATTTGAACCATAATATGTCATTTCAACAAAGTTTATCAATCTACTAAAAATCTGTTTGCTAATACTCATTATTTACTAGAAGAATCTTCGTTTTGTACAGATTTTGTTTCATCTAAAAAAGGATTACCTCAAGAACCCTTAAGCCCATTTCATTTTGTCCTTTTTCTAAATGATCTTCTAAACTCTTTATAAGGCTAAACTTCTGCAATTGCAATTTCACCCAATGAAAATATAAGCTGTCTTCTTTATGTGGATGATGTTCTGTTAATGGCAAATTCAGTCGTGGCTCTCCAGGAGAGACTACATTTACTTCAAAAATATGGTCATAATAACTATTTAACAGTTAATTTGGAAAAGACAAAAGTAATGATTTTTCATAGAGGAGGTAAATTTAAAAAAATCAGATAAATTTTATTTGAAGAAACACAGGTTGAAAATTGTATCAAATTTTAAATATTTGGGAATTTATTTTACTCCTCATGGTTCCTTTTCTTTTCATTTGGAAAAAGTGAGAATTGAGGCCAAGGTAAATATCAAGTCTTTCTTTAGATTACTTGTCAAAATGAAAGAATCGTTGCTCAACAACTAGTTTAGATTATTTGATGTGTTAATAAGATCAAGTATTTTATGTGCATTTCCAATATGGAGGAGATTGACAGTTGATAAAGTGGAAAAAATACAATTATTTCTTTTTCAAGCAGATTTTTCATCTAAATCATTCTGTGCCTGAGGCCACGTTAAGGACGGAACTAGGAAGACCCCCTCTCGCTGTAAATTTATCATGAATTTAATATATATTTTTTTGTCAACTTGGACATTAATTGTTAATAGGACAATTGTCCTATTAATAATTAATTAATGTCCAAGTTGACAAAAAATATATATTAAGAAACTGAAGGACAGTAAGGCAATAATAATTATCATGAATTTACTTTGTTTTTGGAGGAAAATTATTGTGCTACCAAAAAATAACTACAGACAACTGATATAAACTAAACTCTTATCATCCAACAAAACAGTCTCAAAGGAAATGTTATCCACTACTATTAAGAATTTGCTGAATAACCTTGGATTATTGTTTGAGAGTTGTTTGGTTTATTCTGATGATAGAGCTTTTTTTAAAGGACTGTGAACAAAGGCTAAGAGATATATACTGGCAACAAGATCTTCTTTATTTGCAAGAGAAGGATTTTACTGAAAAATTCCCAAGTAATTTTCACTCTATTCCTTGGAATCCTTCGTTTTATTTATTTATTTATTATTTATCCTTCGTTGCATTTATTTATTGTCTAATATAAATTATAAATTCAAATCACTATTTATTCAACTTCATCTAAATAAATATACAATAACTCTAAATGGCAAAAGAATTAACATATCGAATAATGCCAAATGTTCATTTTGCAAAATGATGGCGGCGATGATGATAAATCACTTGTTCACGAGTTGAGAATCTCTTTGTGAAATAAGATTAGATATTTTTGGGATTAATTACAGTTATACTAATTTATTAGAAGAATCTTCTAGTGCAACCACATTATATAAACTGTACAAGTTTTTTGTACACTCACTAAAACTTTTGTAATAACAATTTTATTTACTCCCTTGTAAAAGAATTTGTTAAATCAATAAACTATTATTATTATAATAATTTCATTATTATCTTATACAAAATAATTTAAAAAATATATTTTTAAGTTACATATTTATTGCTTTTTAGGAGTATCCTAATTACATATAAACATCTAACTTAAATTCTTTCAGACTGACAAGCTCATTGAGATCCAAATGTTTCATAAAATTTACAAAATTTAGAATCTGAGTTTAGACCATATTTAATTTTCATGGTTTTAGAATTTAAAATGTTTGATTTGTCCTGATTTGATTGCAGAATATTTCCAAAACCCAAAATTTCTGGAGAACATAAATTTTATAAACAAAATTTCCCGAAAAATTGTTGCACCTAGCATACAAAAGAAAATATTTTATGAACAAATTAATATTTACTATGTAGTTTGAAATATTCTAATTAGATAGGCCTATTGTATAATTGGCTGTGCAACACTAAATTGATAAATACATGTAATAATTTTTTAATGAAAAGAACACTTTAATTTAAGTGTTTATCATCATAGGATAGCATGTAGAATTATAAACTTGATATAATAGGCCTGTGTTGATTAATAGAAGTAAAATTAAGTTTGACTGCAACAGGTGTCATCACCATTGCCAGATAGATGGATGACCTATTTTTAGCACAAGGTACTAATTGGTGGATCTTTAATGTCCAAACAGAAAATTTCTTTGGCTTCTTTCACTATTTTAATTTTCCCTCAATCCTGTTTATGCAGTTGCCTAATCCTAAAAGTACTGAAATCAGATATGGTCTATATTCTAAATTTTGAAGTTTTATGGAATATGTTTGGAGCCTCTGATGATGGGCTTATTGGTCCAAAAGATTGTGTGTAATTAGGATACTATTAAAAAGCAATAAAGATGAAATTTGTTAATCTATGAAGGTGTGATTTCTTATAATTCATGTAAATTAATTTTTAAGTATTTAATACATTCAACAAAAATTTGAAAAGTTTGTTTTTTGTTTACATAAAAGCTAAAATACAATAAAAATTACTAATATTCAAAGATGTTTTTTGCGTTTCAAACTCAGTTTTAAAAATTAAAATATTAATTTTCCTGTTTATATCTTTCTGATCCTGTGACAAATCAGATTAGGGTAGTAGCAGTAGTAATTGCATTATTATTGTATATTTGTTTGTTTATACAAGTAATAAATTTAAATATAGTTAGTCTTTTAGAACTCGTTTACAAACATTGCTTTGCTTGAAAAATTACTTAAATTAAATTACATACATATGTTTGTAATTTAATTTTCTACCTAATCATAGGATTAGGTAGAAACTTTTTACAAAGATTAAAATGTGCTTACAATGTGTTATGAGATAATGTCAGATACAGAATTTCAAGTGACTTAATTGACAGTTCAGATGAGAACAATGGTTCTGAATAACAACAAATACTGATCTACTTTTAGTATTTCATTATAAAACATTTAGAATAAATATTCTTTAAATTTAATTTTCTTCACAATGTTAGAAGCATTTGTAAGTAGGTTTTGTAAGAGTATTTTTATTGCTTGTACATATTTTTGTAAGATGTATTTTTATTACTTATACAAACAAAAATACACACACTATTTTAATTTAATATATTTTTTTTTTTATAATCTAGCCTCATTATTTAGAATTTAATAATTTTAAATGGGTTTGTTATTTAATTTCAGTTTCTTAACTTGAGGTTTTTTTCATGCCTTAAGGCAATTATAGGTAACGTCCTTAAAACATGCAATAGAATAACAAGAATGGGAAGAATAACCTTGCAAAAATATTGATTTAAAAAAAAAAAAGACTCAAATTATTTTTCAAATAAAATTTTTAATACCTTTTTAACCGCTTTTAGTATTTACACACAATATTTTTCTTCAAACTCCACACTTCATAAAAGGAGCCATCTTATCAGTATATTTGATTAAGTATGGTCATTTAATGTTCAAAACTTGTCAATCATTAATTCTTAATGTGTCTTAAACCTTATAACTGCATATCTTATACTTTAAATAATATTTCAGTGAAGGTAAATGAATTACTTTAGTTAATGTTAAGAGAAAAGAATAGAAAGAGTTGGAACTGTTTTCACATCTCATTATAAATGATATATCAAGTGTCTACTTTCTATTCATATATATGATAAAAGATATATTTAATCACATGCCTTGATAGTTTGTTTGTCAATATAATTGAAATTCTTACTGTTATTATTAACTTTAAATATGTTTTTTTTAATATAATGATAACATATTCAATAGAGTAACAGTTGTTCTTGTGCACAATGAACCTTTTAGGTCAAGGTCCATTTGGCCTGCTGGGCTCTCTCCAGTACAATATACAATAAATCACAATTCACGAAATGCAGGATAATTTGTAATAGTAATTATTATATTTAAATTTTCAGATGATGATAATTTGAGAATTAAGTAATAAAAAGATGTTTTGGCAGAATAGGTTACAATTGATAAATTTTATTTATAATTTTATGTAAGCTAACATTAGTTCATAATGTAACATCATTTGCATATTTTGTATAAATTAAAATTGAGAGGGAATAAAGATAGAATAATATATATTTTAAAATTTTATACTGTTCTTTTAAAAAATTACACTAATTTTTACATTATTATAATTAAGAATTTTATTTAAATATATTTTTCTTAAATTGTGTATATAAAAATTTCATTGTTACAAGAATATTCCATTATAATCTTGAAAGAAGTATTTAATGTTTAAATCACTAGCTGCAAGAAAATAAAATTCTAATTTATGACTTAAGAGTTGACATTTTTATGGAATTTACTAGTGCACATAATATTCATATATATAAAAGTTTCCGATTCTATAAATAAAAATATTTAAAAAAAAATTCTGCTTTAAGTGTAAATTTCCTGATTCTGTATTTATAAAGGAACGGGAAATCATTACAAAATAAAATAATGATGCTATCCAAATGATTCAAAATTATGAAGAATGGACAAGTTAGACAATTTTGCAAGCTATACTAGGCTATAACTTATGTAGATTTTAAAATACAGTGGGTGATCAGTTAATGAACAAATCAGATAATGAACACTTTTGTGAAAGATTTTTGTGTTTGGCTAACGAATGCCTCACAGAACAAACACAAGAAGCAACGTAAAATAATGAATACCGATTGGTCTTCCTTTGTCTTCAGGCAACAATTCAAAACTTTTCGGAGCACGGGAGACATCGATATTCAACCTGGTATATACTGATCGGATAGTGTTCCCCCGAACTTTGAAATTCTCCCTTGTAATTCCAGTCTTTTATTTTTCTGACAGAAACAATTCTTTTATGTTTTCTTCTGAAAAAGCAAATTAATGCTGATATCTGTTATTAAAGATCTTTTGAAGAAGTGGGAGGATGTCAGAACAACTGTCTTAAAATGGCATCCAAACCAGATTGAGGTTAATAGACTTAGGGATCTCTACAATTACAATGCTATTAATTACTTGTGAAAAATCCTGAAGACGACAGAAAAGTAATCGACATTAGACAGATTCTTTAACCCCCATAAACAGAAAAAACATGACTGATAAAAATGCAAGACTGTGTATATATGTATTTTTATTATTACATATGAATAAACTTAGTNTTCGTTTTTTTTTTTTTTTTTTTTTTTTGGTCTCCAGAACAGATTAATTAAATTCCCACAAAAACCTATGGTAAATTGATAATCGGTTAACGAACAATTCGGATAGCGAACAAAGTCTTGGAATGGATTATGTTTGTTAACCGATCACCCACTGTATTTAATGATACAATTAATAACACAAAAGAATTCAGTTAAATAAAACTTTTGTATTTTTCCCTATATTTACATTAAATTTAGAACTGTTCTTTTTTTCTTCTACATAATTTGAATATATTGAAGATTGCAGTCATTTCACAAGAACGACTGCAATCTTTGATTAATTCAATGTCTAATAATCCAATTTGGAATATAATCCAATTTTGGAATATATGTATATATATATTCCAAAATTGGATTATTAGACATTGAATTAATCAAAGATTGCAGTCATTCTTGTGGAATATTTTCCCATACCTCAATGAGAGCAGCCTTTAGTTTAATAATGGTCTTGTATTGCTTTCCACTGCTATATACTGGGAAAACCAAGTCACCCAAAAGATTTTCAATTAGGTTTAAATCTGCAATGAGGAGTGGCCAGTCCAGAAGTCAGATGTTCTTGCTCTGAAAAAAGGATAACATTGATTTTGATGCATGGAAGCTTGCATTATGCTGCTTAAATTCAAAGTCCTGTCCAACAATTTCTGTCCATAAGTTTGGAACTGCCTCTAGACAAGCTCCTGATAAGTTTGAGAATTGTTTCAAACTCATTAAATATAATCCAATGATCGCCTAAATATTCGGGCTATAATATGGCTATAATCAAATAATTAATGCAAATAAATTCTTCAATAAATACCAGATCTGTCTTTCCATTCCATCCAATTCCCAGGACATTTACACTCCAGCTATCACCACCAGCTACTCTCTTTGAGTACTGCTTTTGATCTAGTCTTTTGACTGCCCAATAATAATTAAAACCATCAGATTCATTGAGATTCCACTTTTTCTCATCCAAGAAAATTACTTTTTGCTGTTCTTCCCCTCTTTCAATGTTGTTTCTGACAAACTGTAATCGAAGTTGTTTGTTTTTCTCCTTGAGCTGGTTGCCTGTCTTCATTTTGATGAAAGAAACATTGTCTGTTGATCTCAAAACATTGTGTACTGTTGATTTTCTGCAGCTCAGCTTCAATTCATTTTTGATTTTTTTGAACAGATGTGTTTCCTTGCAGTGCACATCAAACAAGTGCATGTTGTTCTCTAGGTGCTGTTGAACTCTTATGCACACTGTTTTGTTTTCCTGTTCATTGCTCCTTATTATTGAGATACTTTGAGATTGTTGAATGAGGTTTTCCCAAGTTTTTGTGATCCAAATTACTTTTCTCCCTTGTGAAATACATCAATTTTGATCTTCTCCTCTACAGTTAGGTCCTTCCCATGTCCCATTTTTAATAGTAAGTATTATGCAATTTACTAAATATTTCTTTCCACTTGTTGATTGTATTTTTATGCAAATTTCATGGATTCCAATCATTACTTTCTTTGTAATTAATTTTTAATCAGTACATGTTGGACATGCTATTTTTGATGATAATATCTAACTCTTGTTTATTAATCATTTTTCTCCAAACTTGTGCTGTAATTCTTGATATCTTACTATAAAATGTACTAGAAAAGTTCATTAATGTTACATGAAAATAATAGAACATAGTTTTTTTCTAGAAACTATTATTGTTGGAAGGACTGTAATACCTAAATAGGAGCCAGGCTTCCTGAGAGCTGTCTCCTTGCATCAACATTAATCCAATCCTTTTTGTTGAATGTAATATTATTACACTGGACAATAATACACTATATAACATTAACTCATAAGTTACTCATATTAATGCTATTAGTGCCTTAGCTCCTTACAATATGATATTATTTAGGTACTGTATTACTGTATGTTGATACACATGCATAAGTAACATTGATTATAAAAGAACATACTTGTATTTGGGATTATATCGGTTTGTGTATAGCATTGGGAATCTCATTCCTTTATTGCAATTATTTATTATGCTTGACTTATGACAGGAAGTTGACTGTCAGTTCTAACTTGAACTACTGATATTTGACATAAATGACTTTCTTATTCAACTTTGAGTCTTCAAAAAATAGTAATTTCTGAAGATAGTAAGAGATGAGTACTGCTGTTCTAAGCTCTAATAAATTGTCTCATGAATTATCTCCGAAATATACAAACATATCTTGTAATTTTTATTTTCTCTGGATATGTAGTAACATTTTGAAAATATATTTGATATAAATTTATCTAATTTAGAATACATACTATATGTATGTAGTAGTCCAGATTTTTGACACTTCACTGAACATACCACAAAAAACCTAAGTTGCATCTTAGGTTATTTTTGTGGTATGTTCAGTATTAACAGTCCAGTTGTGGAAGATAAAACCCTTTGTTTTAAATCTGGACTAATTGGAGCTGGACCTCATCCAGATTTTCAAAAATATATATGAATTAATATCCAAATTTTCAATACTTTACTATATCTCAAACAAGCTTGATATTTTGAACAAATTAAGTCGATGAATTAATTAAATTAAGTTTTGGAGAAGTTTAAAACTTAATGCTAAAAAAAAATTGATAAATAAAATTGCAAATACATTATCTAAATTTTATCTAAAAAATAAACAAACAGATTAGATAATTTGATAAATATTTGAAAATAATTTTAGCTAATACTCATGTGCATGCTGATCATGTAACTGGAACTGGAAAAATTAAAACGTTATTACCAAAATGTAAAAGTGTCATTTCGAAGGCATCGGGAGCAAAAGCTGATAAACTTATGGTGCCTGGTGATGTTTTGAAAATTGGGAATTATGAACTTGAAATTCGCAGTACTCCTGGACATACTGATGGTATTTATTTATTTCCATATTATATAAGAACATAATAATGCATGATATATAATGAAGTTAAAAATAGTCTTAAAATATTCCTTTTTTTCCCCTTAGGTTGTGTGACTTATGTTCTCCATGATCAGAAAGTAGCTTTCACTGGTGATGCATTATTAATCAGAGGCTGTGGAAGAACAGATTTTCAGCAAGGTAAAAGTATTAAATTTTTTAATCAAAGAAAAACACAACAAAAATCTTCTTAGTATCATTTTTTCTCTAGATGTATAATCAAATGAATTTAAAATAAATATGAATGACTCAAAATTTAAAAGTAACAGATGATTAAAAAATTTGAAGATTTCAATTTTCTAGAAATTTTAACAGATACACTATGTAGTAATATTGTACACTTGCATATATTTTAAACTGTGTAAGCTTTTTTAATTTTCTATTTATATAAATGTTTTATGTTTTAAAAAAAGAAATCAAACAAACCATTAATACTAAAAGCAAGAATTACAAAGTGGCTATACCGTAGAACCTTGAAAACTCGGCTCTCGATAATCCGGCACTCCGGATAACTCGGCCACACCCTGGCAGGGCAAAAAAATCCTTAGTTAANTATTATTATTATAATAATTTCATTATTATCTTATACAAAATAATTTAAAAAATATATTTTTAAGTTACATATTTATTGCTTTTTAGGAGTATCCTAATTACATATAAACATCTAACTTAAATTCTTTCAGACTGACAAGCTCATTGAGATCCAAATGTTTCATAAAATTTACAAAATTTAGAATCTGAGTTTAGACCATATTTAATTTTCATGGTTTTAGAATTTAAAATGTTTGATTTGTCCTGATTTGATTGCAGAATATTTCCAAAACCCAAAATTTCTGGAGAACATAAATTTTATAAACAAAATTTCCCGAAAAATTGTTGCACCTAGCATACAAAAGAAAATATTTTATGAACAAATTAATATTTACTATGTAGTTTGAAATATTCTAATTAGATAGGCCTATTGTATAATTGGCTGTGCAACACTAAATTGATAAATACATGTAATAATTTTTTAATGAAAAGAACACTTTAATTTAAGTGTTTATCATCATAGGATAGCATGTAGAATTATAAACTTGATATAATAGGCCTGTGTTGATTAATAGAAGTAAAATTAAGTTTGACTGCAACAGGTGTCATCACCATTGCCAGATAGATGGATGACCTATTTTTAGCACAAGGTACTAATTGGTGGATCTTTAATGTCCAAACAGAAAATTTCTTTGGCTTCTTTCACTATTTTAATTTTCCCTCAATCCTGTTTATGCAGTTGCCTAATCCTAAAAGTACTGAAATCAGATATGGTCTATATTCTAAATTTTGAAGTTTTATGGAATATGTTTGGAGCCTCTGATGATGGGCTTATTGGTCCAAAAGATTGTGTGTAATTAGGATACTATTAAAAAGCAATAAAGATGAAATTTGTTAATCTATGAAGGTGTGATTTCTTATAATTCATGTAAATTAATTTTTAAGTATTTAATACATTCAACAAAAATTTGAAAAGTTTGTTTTTTGTTTACATAAAAGCTAAAATACAATAAAAATTACTAATATTCAAAGATGTTTTTTGCGTTTCAAACTCAGTTTTAAAAATTAAAATATTAATTTTCCTGTTTATATCTTTCTGATCCTGTGACAAATCAGATTAGGGTAGTAGCAGTAGTAATTGCATTATTATTGTATATTTGTTTGTTTATACAAGTAATAAATTTAAATATAGTTAGTCTTTTAGAACTCGTTTACAAACATTGCTTTGCTTGAAAAATTACTTAAATTAAATTACATACATATGTTTGTAATTTAATTTTCTACCTAATCATAGGATTAGGTAGAAACTTTTTACAAAGATTAAAATGTGCTTACAATGTGTTATGAGATAATGTCAGATACAGAATTTCAAGTGACTTAATTGACAGTTCAGATGAGAACAATGGTTCTGAATAACAACAAATACTGATCTACTTTTAGTATTTCATTATAAAACATTTAGAATAAATATTCTTTAAATTTAATTTTCTTCACAATGTTAGAAGCATTTGTAAGTAGGTTTTGTAAGAGTATTTTTATTGCTTGTACATATTTTTGTAAGATGTATTTTTATTACTTATACAAACAAAAATACACACACTATTTTAATTTAATATATTTTTTTTTTATAATCTAGCCTCATTATTTAGAATTTAATAATTTTAAATGGGTTTGTTATTTAATTTCAGTTTCTTAACTTGAGGTTTTTTCATGCCTTAAGGCAATTATAGGTAACGTCCTTAAAACATGCAATAGAATAACAAGAATGGGAAGAATAACCTTGCAAAAATATTGATTTAAAAAAAAAAAAGACTCAAATTATTTTTCAAATAAAATTTTTAATACCTTTTTAACCGCTTTTAGTATTTACACACAATATTTTTCTTCAAACTCCACACTTCATAAAAGGAGCCATCTTATCAGTATATTTGATTAAGTATGGTCATTTAATGTTCAAAACTTGTCAATCATTAATTCTTAATGTGTCTTAAACCTTATAACTGCATATCTTATACTTTAAATAATATTTCAGTGAAGGTAAATGAATTACTTTAGTTAATGTTAAGAGAAAAGAATAGAAAGAGTTGGAACTGTTTTCACATCTCATTATAAATGATATATCAAGTGTCTACTTTCTATTCATATATATGATAAAAGATATATTTAATCACATGCCTTGATAGTTTGTTTGTCAATATAATTGAAATTCTTACTGTTATTATTAACTTTAAATATGTTTTTTTTAATATAATGATAACATATTCAATAGAGTAACAGTTGTTCTTGTGCACAATGAACCTTTTAGGTCAAGGTCCATTTGGCCTGCTGGGCTCTCTCCAGTACAATATACAATAAATCACAATTCACGAAATGCAGGATAATTTGTAATAGTAATTATTATATTTAAATTTTCAGATGATGATAATTTGAGAATTAAGTAATAAAAAGATGTTTTGGCAGAATAGGTTACAATTGATAAATTTTATTTATAATTTTATGTAAGCTAACATTAGTTCATAATGTAACATCATTTGCATATTTTGTATAAATTAAAATTGAGAGGGAATAAAGATAGAATAATATATATTTTAAAATTTTATACTGTTCTTTTAAAAAATTACACTAATTTTTACATTATTATAATTAAGAATTTTATTTAAATATATTTTTCTTAAATTGTGTATATAAAAATTTCATTGTTACAAGAATATTCCATTATAATCTTGAAAGAAGTATTTAATGTTTAAATCACTAGCTGCAAGAAAATAAAATTCTAATTTATGACTTAAGAGTTGACATTTTTATGGAATTTACTAGTGCACATAATATTCATATATATAAAAGTTTCCGATTCTATAAATAAAAATATTTAAAAAAAAATTCTGCTTTAAGTGTAAATTTCCTGATTCTGTATTTATAAAGGAACGGGAAATCATTACAAAATAAAATAATGATGCTATCCAAATGATTCAAAATTATGAAGAATGGACAAGTTAGACAATTTTGCAAGCTATACTAGGCTATAACTTATGTAGATTTTAAAATACAGTGGGTGATCAGTTAATGAACAAATCAGATAATGAACACTTTTGTGAAAGATTTTTGTGTTTGGCTAACGAATGCCTCACAGAACAAACACAAGAAGCAACGTAAAATAATGAATACCGATTGGTCTTCCTTTGTCTTCAGGCAACAATTCAAAACTTTTCGGAGCACGGGAGACATCGATATTCAACCTGGTATATACTGATCGGATAGTGTTCCCCCGAACTTTGAAATTCTCCCTTGTAATTCCAGTCTTTTATTTTTCTGACAGAAACAATTCTTTTATGTTTTCTTCTGAAAAAGCAAATTAATGCTGATATCTGTTATTAAAGATCTTTTGAAGAAGTGGGAGGATGTCAGAACAACTGTCTTAAAATGGCATCCAAACCAGATTGAGGTTAATAGACTTAGGGATCTCTACAATTACAATGCTATTAATTACTTGTGAAAAATCCTGAAGACGACAGAAAAGTAATCGACATTAGACAGATTCTTTAACCCCCATAAACAGAAAAAACATGACTGATAAAAATGCAAGACTGTGTATATATGTATTTTTATTATTACATATGAATAAACTTAGTAAGAAAGCATGTTTTTTTTTTTTTTTTTTTTTTTTTTTTTTTTTTTTTTTTTTTTTTTTTTTTTTTTTTTTTTTTTTTTTTTTTTTTTTTTTTTTTTTTTTTTTTTTTTTTTTTTTTTTTTTTTTTTTTTTTTTTTTTTTTTTTTTTTTTTTTTTTTTTTTTTTTTTTTTTTTTTTTTTTTTTTTTTTTTTTTTTTTTTTTTTTTTTTTTTTTTTTTTTTTTTTTTTTTTTTTTTTTTTTTTTTTTTTTTTTTTTTTTTTTTTTTTTTTTTTTTTTTTTTTTTTTTTTTTTTTTTTTTTTTTTTTTTTTTTTTTTTTTTTTTTTTTTTTTTTTTTTTTTTTTTTTTTTTTTTTTTTTTTTTTTTTTTTTTTTTTTTTTTTTTTTTTTTTTTTTTTTTTTTTTTTTTTTTTTTTTTTTTTTTTTTTTTTTTTTTTTTTTTTTTTTTTTTTTTTTTTTTTTTTTTTTTTTTTTTTTTTTTTTTTTTTTTTTTTTTTTTTTTTTTTTTTTTTTTTTTTTTTTTTTTTTTTTTTTTTTTTTTTTTTTTTTTTTTTTTTTTTTTTTTTTTTTTTTTTTTTTTTTTTTTTTTTTTTTTTTTTTTTTTTTTTTTTTTTTTTTTTTTTTTTTTTTTTTTTTTTTTTTTTTTTTTTTTTTTTTTTTTTTTTTTTTTTTTTTTTTTTTTTTTTTTTTTTTTTTTTTTTTTTTTTTTTTTTTTTTTTTTTTTTTTTTTTTTTTTTTTTTTTTTTTTTTTTTTTTTTTTTTTTTTTTTTTTTTTTTTTTTTTTTTTTTTTTTTTTTTTTTTTTTTTTTTTTTTTTTTTTTTTTTTTTTTTTTTTTTTTTTTTTTTTTTTTTTTTTTTTTTTTTTTTTTTTTTTTTTTTTTTTTTTTTTTTTTTTTTTTTTTTTTTTTTTTTTTTTTTTTTTTTTTTTTTTTTTTTTTTTTTTTTTTTTTTTTTTTTTTTTTTTTTTTTTTTTTTTTTTTTTTTTTTTTTTTTTTTTTTTTTTTTTTTTTTTTTTTTTTTTTTTTTTTTTTTTTTTTTTTTTTTTTTTTTTTTTTTTTTTTTTTTTTTTTTTTTTTTTTTTTTTTTTTTTTTTTTTTTTTTTTTTTTTTTTTTTTTTTTTTTTTTTTTTTTTTTTTTTTTTTTTTTTTTTTTTTTTTTTTTTTTTTTTTTTTTTTTTTTTTTTTTTTTTTTTTTTTTTTTTTTTTTTTTTTTTTTTTTTTTTTTTTTTTTTTTTTTTTTTTTTTTTTTTTTTTTTTTTTTTTTTTTTTTTTTTTTTTTTTTTTTTTTTTTTTTTTTTTTTTTTTTTTTTTTTTTTTTTTTTTTTTTTTTTTTTTTTTTTTTTTTTTTTTTTTTTTTTTTTTTTTTTTTTTTTTTTTTTTTTTTTTTTTTTTTTTTTTTTTTTTTTTTTTTTTTTTTTTTTTTTTTTTTTTTTTTTTTTTTTTTTTTTTTTTTTTTTTTTTTTTTTTTTTTTTTTTTTTTTTTTTTTTTTTTTTTTTTTTTTTTTTTTTTTTTTTTTTTTTTTTTTTTTTTTTTTTTTTTTTTTTTTTTTTTTTTTTTTTTTTTTTTTTTTTTTTTTTTTTTTTTTTTTTTTTTTTTTTTTTTTTTTTTTTTTTTTTTTTTTTTTTTTTTTTTTTTTTTTTTTTTTTTTTTTTTTTTTTTTTTTTTTTTTTTTTTTTTTTTTTTTTTTTTTTTTTTTTTTTTTTTTTTTTTTTTTTTTTTTTTTTTTTTTTTTTTTTTTTTTTTTTTTTTTTTTTTTTTTTTTTTTTTTTTTTTTTTTTTTTTTTTTTTTTTTTTTTTTTTTTTTTTTTTTTTTTTTTTTTTTTTTTTTTTTTTTTTTTTTTTTTTTTTTTTTTTTTTTTTTTTTTTTTTTTTTTTTTTTTTTTTTTTTTTTTTTTTTTTTTTTTTTTTTTTTTTTTTTTTTTTTTTTTTTTTTTTTTTTTTTTTTTTTTTTTTTTTTTTTTTTTTTTTTTTTTTTTTTTTTTTTTTTTTTTTTTTTTTTTTTTTTTTTTTTTTTTTTTTTTTTTTTTTTTTTTTTTTTTTTTTTTTTTTTTTTTTTTTTTTTTTTTTTTTTTTTTTTTTTTTTTTTTTTTTTTTTTTTTTTTTTTTTTTTTTTTTTTTTTTTTTTTTTTTTTTTTTTTTTTTTTTTTTTTTTTTTTTTTTTTTTTTTTTTTTTTTTTTTTTTTTTTTTTTTTTTTTTTTTTTTTTTTTTTTTTTTTTTTTTTTTTTTTTTTTTTTTTTTTTTTTTTTTTTTTTTTTTTTTTTTTTTTTTTTTTTTTTTTTTTTTTTTTTTTTTTTTTTTTTTTTTTTTTTTTTTTTTTTTTTTTTTTTTTTTTTTTTTTTTTTTTTTTTTTTTTTTTTTTTTTTTTTTTTTTTTTTTTTTTTTTTTTTTTTTTTTTTTTTTTTTTTTTTTTTTTTTTTTTTTTTTTTTTTTTTTTTTTTTTTTTTTTTTTTTTTTTTTTTTTTTTTTTTTTTTTTTTTTTTTTTTTTTTTTTTTTTTTTTTTTTTTTTTTTTTTTTTTTTTTTTTTTTTTTTTTTTTTTTTTTTTTTTTTTTTTTTTTTTTTTTTTTTTTTTTTTTTTTTTTTTTTTTTTTTTTTTTTTTTTTTTTTTTTTTTTTTTTTTTTTTTTTTTTTTTTTTTTTTTTTTTTTTTTTTTTTTTTTTTTTTTTTTTTTTTTTTTTTTTTTTTTTTTTTTTTTTTTTTTTTTTTTTTTTTTTTTTTTTTTTTTTTTTTTTTTTTTTTTTTTTTTTTTTTTTTTTTTTTTTTTTTTTTTTTTTTTTTTTTTTTTTTTTTTTTTTTTTTTTTTTTTTTTTTTTTTTTTTTTTTTTTTTTTTTTTTTTTTTTTTTTTTTTTTTTTTTTTTTTTTTTTTTTTTTTTTTTTTTTTTTTTTTTTTTTTTTTTTTTTTTTTTTTTTTTTTTTTTTTTTTTTTTTTTTTTTTTTTTTTTTTTTTTTTTTTTTTTTTTTTTTTTTTTTTTTTTTTTTTTTTTTTTTTTTTTTTTTTTTTTTTTTTTTTTTTTTTTTTTTTTTTTTTTTTTTTTTTTTTTTTTTTTTTTTTTTTTTTTTTTTTTTTTTTTTTTTTTTTTTTTTTTTTTTTTTTTTTTTTTTTTTTTTTTTTTTTTTTTTTTTTTTTTTTTTTTTTTTTTTTTTTTTTTTTTTTTTTTTTTTTTTTTTTTTTTTTTTTTTTTTTTTTTTTTTTTTTTTTTTTTTTTTTTTTTTTTTTTTTTTTTTTTTTTTTTTTTTTTTTTTTTTTTTTTTTTTTTTTTTTTTTTTTTTTTTTTTTTTTTTTTTTTTTTTTTTTTTTTTTTTTTTTTTTTTTTTTTTTTTTTTTTTTTTTTTTTTTTTTTTTTTTTTNTTAGTTAATTAATTTTCATTATAGACAGCTTTATAAAAGTATAAAAGCTCTCATAAAGTATTTTTCTGAGGTCTGTCTTATCAGGTAAATTACTGTACACAGTGTATTCATTAATTTTCATTTTCATGTAGTAAAGGCTCTATGCCTTCATAAAGGATGTACTTTTCCTTTGTTTAAGGGTATTTGGGCAGTTTATTCTCAGTTATATTCTCAAGTAAACAATACATACAAGTACAGTACAGTATTTTCTGAGGAAACACTTGTACTTATTTTTTTTTAACCCCATTCTCGATAACCCGGCATTTTCACAAACTCGGCCACCCTTCGGTCCACATTAGGCTGAGTTTTCGAGGTTCTACTGTACTATTTTTTTTTTTTTTTTAAATCAAGAGTCTGAAATTTGGACTTCAAAGAAATCCACATGATCTGAGGATCTAGGCTTTTTAAAACTCCTTTGAATTTCATTCATGTTTAAAAGAAGTTTCATATGTTCTTTGCTTTGAGATTATAAGTTTCTTAAATCTCACAAGCAAAAAATCTGTAGAAATTATTTCAATAGAATTTCTACAGATTTTTTTTGAGTGATCCATCTACAAGATAATGCATCAGAAGCACATGAAGCCATCAAAATGAAAGAATAATTTTTTTTAAGTGTTGTTTTAGTAAAATGCTTCTTTTATGAATGATTTCCATAATAAATTTGTACTGTATTTTACTGTAGCGATTTTGTTTATTTTCCTTTCCTTCAAATTTGAATATTAAAATTATCACTGAGCATCTAGAAATTTTGGACTGCCACAAATGAATTATAATTAACAAGTCAGAATGTGAGAATTTGTTTTTAAAGATACCTCTCAGAAATTTTTGTCAAATTTTTTTATTTAATGAGTAAGAGTTATATAGGATTAATACTAAATTATTAAAAACAAATTTACAAAAAACATAGAATAACATATCAGGCTTATTATATACTCATAGCAACTTGATTTGCCCCCTTTGTGGATCAATTTGTACAGCTATATAAAACATTGCAACTAAATCCACAATATAGAGGCGTCTAACGCATGTGCATTATAAACGCGCGTGTTTTTGTTTAAATATCTTATGTTCTACCGTTGCTGTTATTCCAAAATGTTAATTATGATTGGAATCTTTTAAAAATTTTTGTATTCAAAAAAGGATCTTATATCTTCTAATGACCTGAAGAAGACGAAAGTGTGTATCGTCGAAAGCGCTTGTCAATTTAGTGACATACATATATAATTTAACACTTATATGTTAAAAGTTTTTCGTAACAAATGATTAGCGTGCTGTCTATCACTATATTATAGATACTCATAGTAAATTTAATTCTTTCCAAAATAATATAATTAAATTTGTTGTGAATATAATAGGCCTGATTAATTGGTTATAGCTAACTATTTTTTGTAAATTAGTAATATACCCAAGAAGCTTTTTAATATATTAAAAATAAAAATTGTTGATTGATTGATAAGTAAAGGTATTTTCTAATAATTAGTTTTTCGGGGCTATTTTGTATTGTAAATAATCATATAAATTAAGACAAGTAAATATATTTTCCAAAACATGCACTTTTGCCAATATACTTAATTATTTTTAAATAAAGATCTAATAGAAATATTTTATATTACACTGAATTAGTGAATTATCGGTAACCTTAAGATATCTTTTCACATAGCTAACTAAATATTAATTGTTTGGCTGAGTTTTGCAAATGATGCTTTATTTAAGTTAGATTCTTGACAGTAGTAATGGATCCTGAAGAACCCAAAGGGTGGGGCTAACTTAAAAATATTTGAATAATTAGTAAGGACTTTTTTTTAAAAATATTTATGATGATAAATTTGGATTATTGGACCATTGGACATATGTTAACAACTCTTTTTGAAATTGAAAAATAAACTCTCCATAGAAATGAAAAACTTTGTTCCTTTGGCTATCATCTGGGAGGCTACAAGGACATATTGATACTAACAAGTAAGATGTTAGACTAGATGAATTGCTTCTGTTAACAAAAGCGGATAAAGATATATTAAATAAGCTGCTGTGTTTAAAATTTCATATTATGGTGTTTTTAAAGTTTTATTAATATCTTATAAAGAAAAAATGTTCTTTGTAACAAAAATTATGATTATTTATGTTAATATTCTAAATCAGAATTTGAAAAGAAAATGTCAAACTAAGAAATATACCTAACAATATTAGAATTCTGTTCATAAGTTAACATAATTTTTCTAGTTTATAAAAAAAAAATTACAGAAATTATTTGTACATTTTTTATGTCATATGTAATCATTCAGAAATGAAAATATTTTTACTTATTAGCAAATAACGACAACACTAATCTATTTATTTACTAACCTAACAATTTATTAATACAGTAGAGCGTCATTTATCCGAATCAATTGGGGACTGGGGTTGTTCGGATAACTTATTTTTCGGATGACCAATTATGTACGAAAAAAATATATTAATTTATCCCGTGTTGAAATTTTTCTCTGTTGCGTGTCGCTTCGCGTTGTCGTATCAAAAACGTAAAATATTTGAGTAGCCGAAGTCATAGCCAAAGATTACAGCGCCACAGCACTGGCGAAAATTTAAATTTGTCGACTGGAATTCCTTCGGATAACCGACGTTTCGGATAAACGACGCTCTACTGTATATAGTTCCACAAATTGAACTGTTTATTTAATGTAGTTTGATTTTTGAGTAATCTGCATTCTTAATTTCTTTCAAGTTTCTAAAACCAAAAGTAAAACTTGTGCTTTTGATTGAAGTTTTATTAACTACATAATTATTTAGTCAAAATTTAATAATACCATTGAAAACTTTTCTTCAGCCCCTATCTTATCATTAGTATATTTATAATTTAAAAGGCATTAATTGAAATTCCATCCATAGGTTCTTCAGAGAAGTTATATAATTCAGTACATACACAAATTCTTTCATTGCCTGATGATTACACATTATTTCCTGCACATGATTATAATGGTGAGTTGTAAAATAATTGATTACAAAAACTCTACATAAATTGTTCTTACAATAAAATTAATTAATAATTTGAATTTATGTATGATATTAGGTTTAACGTCAACTACAGTTAAAGAGGAAAAACAGTGGAATCCTCGACTGAACAAAAGCAAAGAAGAATTTGTTGAATTAATGAAAAACTTAAATCTTGCATATCCAAAGATGATTGGTAAGATTATTGTTTGCATTTATTGTAATTGCATTCATCAAAACTTTGGCTGTTATACCAAAACAAACAATTATTTAACAATTGTAGAGATAATTAATTAATGAGCAAAGACATACCAGATTTGACTAGAAAGTAAGAAAATTTCAACAAACAATACATGTTCACATCATGATGAAAAAGTTCCACAATTGAGTCTCTTCTCACAACAGATCCTTCCCTGTAGGCCATTGCTGGAGCCAGAGCTTTATCTTCTTCGTCAGAATGTATTCTTAATTTCTGTTGAAATTCAGATTACGAGCTCAGTAAATATGGTTAACAATTTCACCCATCAAGTTAATGTGATATTTATCTACAATTTTGCAACAATAATTTACTTCTTATACAGTTAATGGACATTTTTCTGCTATTCAGAAGTGTTCATTAACTAGTGGTATCTGCACCACTAGAAATGGACATTTTTACAATCCCAGACCCTTCAAATAGGACATCTATTATATTTACCTGTGAACAGTAGATGCTGTCCTCCATAACCAACCGTACAAAAATTCAAAGTTTTGAATGCAGTACATTGTAACAATTAATTACATACAAAATATTTCAAAACAAAAACAAAGAATAAGTTCAAACTCTCTCAGATGACAAATTTTGTCCTTAGAGTACTGTCCTCACTATTCCTATTTTCAACACCTATCTGTATGATGATAAGTGGTGATTGGCAGCTTAATCAGATTCAGATTATTAAACTTCAGTGTTGTTGGAATTATGCTTATTGTACCAAGAAGCTATAACCCTTTCCTGAGTTATTCATTCATCAAGAACTGTAATGACAAGAAACTTAGAAGGGTGATTTGCCAGCCGTTTTAATATGACCTTTAATTAATTAAACTTTCACCATACAAAATGGTTATGACAACAGCATTTAATGTGTGGAAGATGTTCTGTATTCTTGCATTTGTGACAACTTAGATTTAATCTAAGTCGGCATAAATGACACCTAGGCCATTTGACCAATTGCTACAAAACTTGGCAGTTACCTTCACATACTTAGATAATATCATCCAAAATATTTATTGAATTAATTTGTTGGGTTTATATGTAGTGCATCTAGTGGCAAAAAATTTAAGAAATATATTTATTATAATTTTTAAATTTTTTAAATTTATAATTATAATATCCATGCTATATCACTGCTGACACATATTGTGACAGGTACCATATAACACTTGCCAGTGTGGAATCAAATACTTTTCACAGGGTAACACTTAATTTTCCATGTCTAACAACTTGGGTTTTTTTGTTTCTGGATGATACTTTCTTAATTCTAATAAGTGCACTGCAGTAGCTGAGTGGATAAAACCATCGAACACTGATAGTTGTTGGTTTGGGCATTACCAATGGGCTGGCCACAAGGAGTTTTCCGGGTTTTCTTCGTTAGTAACACCTAAATAGGGACCAGCTTCACATAAGTCTTTGAGATGTGTTGCCATAACAAATAAACCAAACTAATTCTAATAATTTTTCTATAAATGCAATGCTATAATGCAATATGTTTTTATGAAAACATACTTCCCACATTATATTTTTGCAACAGATTGATAATAAAGTGTTAGTTAATTTTATAACAAGATTTTTTGATAATTTACGATTTATTTATTTTAGCATTTTTAACTCATACGAAGTCTTTCCAATGTTAAGGTTAGGGACTTCGATCATGTGCTATCACAACTTACCCAACATGGATTATTTTTCAAATATTGACAGTAGACCAGTATTAATTAGTAGTCATTGAGCATCCTTTCTTCTGGTAGGAGGTCAACTACTACTTTTCGTTTAATTACTTTGACCCCTTCTGCAACAATCCCTTGTTTCTGTTGAACCAGTAATATGGTGGCATTCGAATAGGAAAATTACATAATACTAAATTACATAGTTACCCTTGGTCACAAAATAAGTGGTTTTCCCTCAAAAACCACTTATTTTGTGACCAAGTTTAAATATTTGGTCCATTTTTTTGCGAAATTTGATTGGTTGGCAGATTACCATTCACAGCCGAACATCAAATGGTAGTTTCTTAGAGATAACATTAGAAAAAAATTACAATACCATATTTTCAATGCCTAAGGTATCTGAAAAAATTTGTATAGTGACCATTGAAAGTGCCATTTCGTATCATCCAAGTATTGCAATAAACATGACAATGGTAGGCTAAATAATCAAACTTTCATTTTAATGTTTGTTATATATTATAACCATATAACCTTATAGTACAGTAGATCCCCCTATAAAACTGTTTCCTATAGTTATGATTCCTATAAGACAGCAAAAAAATTGTGGCGGTATCTGTACACAACGGTAAAAAAACTCCTATAATTACGTAAAACGTCATCGGGCAGCCGAACTACTTTCCTGCCGCCCGTAGCGTGGCGCTACGGACGTTTAGGTGGGTAAATTGAATATAATTATAGTACCTAATTTATATATAAACTTAATTTATTGTAACTTTATTATAATTATATATATATTTTTTGCCGTCTAGTGGCTCTACAGAGAGTTTAGGCTAGCTATCGTCTGTACAGTATGTAAATTAGGTACCATAAGTCTAATATAGCACTGTAATTTTATACGTTTCTTGTGAAAGAAACATTTCTTTTCAACGGCCATAAAAATTATTTATATTAATGATGTCTCCAAAGGTCAACGAAGTTTTCACAGAAAAATAATATCAGAAATCGCGGCCACAGTTTGATGCGCTGTTCCGCGACGAAAACAAGCTTTAGCAACGGGAGTAGGCGAACGGTGCACACTCGGTAAGTAATCCTACAATTTTTTGTTTACAACGTAGTTTATATGGATTATTTCCAAAAAAATATACGTATTTTGGAAATGTTGAGTCGAATTAGTCTAGAATTGATTAATTTTATGGAAGAAAACCTTTCAAACAGTCGTAGTCCGTAAACTGTGATTCCTACAAAATTGATTCATAAAGAACGGAACGTATCTACCGTCTTATAGGGGGATCTACTGTATTTGATTTATAAAACTACAATCTTACGTAAGGGTTTGTCACACTGAGTGATGAATGAAGAATTTAAATGTGTTAAGATTGGTCACTGTGTGATAAAACCCTTATATAAAGCAAATACTACAATTATTTCATTATTCTAATGTTATTTTTACTCAGGCAATGCTGGACTTATCTGCTAGTTTTTAATAAATCATTGAAAAAACCAAAAATGTTTAAAAAATTATACCTAGTTCATAACTACAAAGCAGACAAACCACTATATTGACTTGTATTCTTGCATTTAATGTGTAGGCAACTAATAATTTCCCATACATTCAAACTTGTAACATGTACCAAGTTTTGAAAATATTTCCAGATTCTCTCCACTTCAGCCTCAGAAGTTAGAGGTCTGCCTGACAAATTTACCCTTATAAAGACAGGCCGTTTGCTGGTACAAGGGACATTCAAAAAGCAAGTTGCATCTTTGGGGGGAAAATGTGACAAATCTCTTGCACAAACTTTGCTCTTAAGGTCTATGGCTTCCTATGGTGACATTTTTGTTTGGCAAGCACAGTACACGATGTGTGTCAGTTGGGTACTTACTGTTCAGCATACTTCAACGTCAGAGTAATTTTATGTAGGAAAAATGTCATGTATGGGCCACATGCAATGTCGTCAGCTTACTTTTTTGAATGTTCTTTACGAAAGTAGCATTGCACATTCAACACTGATTTCACATGAAACTGCTTTTTCCTCTCCACTGGTAACCATTTTTGCATTTTGTTTTACAACTTTGACTGCCTGCCACCTGGCAGGGGAGAGTATCCTGAAGTTTGACTACTGGTAATATTGTATTCCTGATAGAATGACCCTCACATGTTATTTTGAAATGTGCTGTATGATTGCATGATTTGTTCAGAAAATTCAAACGTTGTTTAAGCACTATAATTCAGCTTTGCTGTAGGAAGATACACCCTTTCCTTGAATTCATTTTACTGAGGTTTTTGTGGATTGCACAGATAATTTTTCTTAAATTTAAGGGGGAACATGTGATAAATATGCAAATTTCTTTGCTTTACTAATGTAAGGCTGTGTACACATTAGGCGTTTTGCATTGTGTTAAACGCACGTCAGTAGCGTACACACCGTGCATTAGCTCAGCGTTCGACGACCGTTTAGTGGAGTGTGAGCACTGGCTCAGTTTGGAAATGGACGTGAAAGTAATTGCTTGTGTGTGCCTCCTCCATCATCGCTATAAAAGACGATGGCAGAGGCAAAGAGAATTTTGGGTGCACCCAATATTACGAGATAGATTGACACATGGAATGTTTGTGATGTTGTATCCAAAACTAAGACAAAATAAACCTAAGTTTTTTAATTCTTTTAAAATATCTATAAAATCCTTTGACAATGGCTGGTCTCTTTTAGATTTCATCAATAAATAGATCAGTATCAAAATGATCGTTCTCCATTTCGGCCAATGTATGTCCACTCCACCCGAAAGCGCATGTTCTAACAAAAATCTATCAACGTGCACTTGGCCAGAAGCATGCATTTGAGTACGTATACCTATGAAGAACTCTTGGTTCTTTAAAATGCGCGTTTAAAAACGCCTAATGTGTACACAGCCTAAGTGTTGACATTCTTCCTCTTCTGGTTTTGGTTTTGCAATTAATTGCCTAGACTTCCATGAAACTATTTACTGAAACTGTTTTCTTTTACAATAGGCCTTAAATATTGTGGACTATTTGACAAGTACACTTTTTTGAACTTGAATTATTCCTTGGCACCAAAAATAAAATAAAAATTGACACTTGTTGTTTTAGATTGAAATTCTGTAACCAAAGAACCATCATTTGTAACTTTTGATTTCAAAATTCCTACCAGAAGAACTAATTTGTTATGGTAAAACCAAAAATTTTCTCTTTCAGACGTAGCAGTTCCGGCCAATATGATATGCGGAATACAAGAAGTGGGCGAAAAGAAGTTGTGAAAAGGATCCTCCTTGAGAGTCCGACAGTCTTCCTATTTTCTAAATACTGTATTAATTTGTGATAAATCATTTCTAAAATATCCATTCCAACTAGTCTTTGCAGAAACACTAATGATGTGTGTTTTTTTTTTTTTTTTTAAATTCTTGTCAAATTCGGAGATCAAATCTTCAAATAAAAACATCACATCGATTTTCTTTTCTATTCCAAAATATAGAAAAAGTGTCTGGTTCAGAAATGCAATACTCTAGTAATTGAAGGATCCTACCCATTTTGTAACCACTTTATAATTCCAACTGAAACATTATTTTTTTGATTTTATCAACAAAAAGTAAATTTGCTGTGAATATATTCTGTTTGAGTGAAGTAACATGCTATTAAAGATTATTTTAAAATTGTAAAAATGCCATTTTTACAACGACAATATGCTTATTACTTCACACCTCAACACTTGTACTTTGAAGTGGGATTCTCCCTTAAATGAGCATTTGTTAGCAGTGCAATTCCTGTTAGCATTGAGCATTATTTGAGAAAAGTCAAAAGAAGTGGTAACGTGGCAGGCAATCATAGTGGCACTAGTTATGCTTTATTTAAACATGATAATGATCAACTGAGTGTTTATTTAACTACAAGATTAAGGGAATCCTCTTGATAACAAGCACTGAGCTTGGCGTCAACACAATTTTCTTATATCGCAAGCACCTTTGACGAGTATTACATCGTGTACAGTTTTATTTAACTAATTCTATACATAATAGATTAAGGGAATATATAGCAGTTCAACCTTGTCCTAATTTTGCATGCTTCTGTTTCTGTGGGCAGAAGAAATTTTCCTAATATCTTGCCACTGGAGAACTTCCAGCAACATAAGTGGAAAAATTTCTGGGCATAAGAATGCAGTAATAAACGTGTGCCCAAATATGCATTTCTTGCAAAGCCGACCGATGCCACAAAGTGCACCTTAAGAAAACGTGTTGAGGAGGTTTGCAGCTTGCTGTGCCGAAGTCCAGTAGGAGGAAGTTTCCAATTAAATTCATCCACATGTCCTGAAAGATTTGGTCAAATTTGGACTACGTGTCGAATAGGGGAACTTTCTTTGTGATTACCACAAATATTATATACCCAAACAACAGAAAACCAAAATAAATTACCCACGACCCAATTGAATAATTTCAAAATAACAAAATTCTAGTTCCTAAGTGGGCAATTATTTTGTTAATTTGAGGATTTAATGAAAACAGTAATATTATGCTGACTGTTTAAAAATTTTCTGGAGTTAAAAAAATTCCTAGTTAATTTTTTACAAATTTTCTTGTATTAAAAAGGTATTGTAGGATGTCCACTCAAAATCCAAATAGTTTAATATATATCCACTAACTTGACTATTAAAGCCAATGATGAAAAATTATTTCTCAAATCCAGCCTAAACATAAAATTCTAATGGAAGCAGAGCAATTTTCATTTGGTTGTGCAACATTAGATTGAATCTATTAAGTTTAAGCAATTGAACTTCTGGTGTTTCAATCAACCAATACAGTGCACTTCTGTTAATATAAAAAGGTAATGGTTCACATTGTTTGCGAAAACACTGATAAAACAAATATTCTGAGGGTATGTAAATCATTTTTGTGATTGTTGAATCACAAATAGAGCCTGCACAGAGTGCTCTTCTGAATAAACAGTTGACATTATGTGCAATGCAAATACATGGTTTTAATTTTAATGTTGCAAAAGAAAATTTAGAAAGTAATTTGTAAAGAATATTAATCACACAAAATTACTCACCTTTATAGTTCGTTTGTATGTTCTTACCAGTTTGACTTTCAACTAGTGCCGGGTTTCGGAACATTAAGATTTTCCATGTTAGAAACTCCAGCATGCAAGTCAACAATTACACTATGGTTATTAAATTTGCGGGTGCAACACACAAGACATAAGTAAAATCAAAATCTACAAAATTAAACCAGCATACATTTATTCCAATATGTTTAATAGAAATGAGCATGTGAAGAACATTACTCACTATGTTCGTATCTCTTTAACATGAATATACGCTCCGAAAATTATGCCTTGTAAAATCCATCGGAATAATTGGCAAAATATCTATATCATAAATCTATGCTGAGATCACTCTTTCGGTAAGCGAGCCTATCTTGGCAATTCTGAAAAGGCAGCGTGTCCAAATATGAAAGTATGGTATTTTTTCACAACAAATCAACTCTCTTCTTTTTAGAGATCAAAAATATATATAGTGGATAAAGTGCTAATCTTATAAATTTATAAAAAATCTACTATATTTTGTTGAATATAGTCTGTGTAGTATACGGTTTGATTACGGCTTTGGGCTGACAGACCGCGAAGTCGACCCTGCGCCTCTCAGAGTTTTTCAACAACGTAACAAAACAATTCTAAGAAGAAAATAATGACAAATGGTCTCTCTCTCGCTAAGTTAACGATAAAACACAAACCGACTCCCATGCATACTAGGATTTATGCGTTAGTCCCGTAGCTTTTTCCTCGAATTTCGAGGATCGATTAAAAGGTGCGATACGTTTCAGTCCGCACTCCTCGATCAGAGGTGGTCCCAAGGAGAACTTGCATTTAAGTTTCTTTTAAAGATTCTTAACATTATAAATCGATCGTCTAGAAAGTTCAAATGCTCTATTAACTCTTGGAGATTTGAATATGTAAAAATTATTCTATAGAATAACAGGATGTAACAACCGAGTCTGTACATATGTACAACGTCAGAGACATCAGGAGTCTGATTTGCCGTCGATCGACTGGGAGGATGCTCCCAGAGCCGTGACTTCGACGGTTGAAAATGGCACTATGGTGTTTTGAATTTTCTCCAGTTTCTTCTGTTCGCTCTCCATCACCAGTCTGTTCAGTTCTGCTGCGTCATATCCCAACAGACTCTTCAAGTCGCAAACAAATTTATATACAAATCTTTTTCCATGAACCTGTCAACAAATTTTATTAATAATTAATATTCACGAAGTTAAGATCAAGTGGAAAACGTTTCAAATTTTAAAGAAATTTGAACGAGAGACACACCTTGGCAATCATGTCTCCATCGTAATAATATCTCAACGCTCTGCTCAGCTTTTCGTAGTTCATGGTAGGTTTATTCTTCCGTTGACCCCAGAGATGGGCCACCATTTCGGGATTGTTCAGTTTGAATTCGCCATCATCTCCGACCCATTGAATGTACTCGCGCTGATCCTTGTCCGTCAACAACTCTAGCAGGAACTGCCAAAGTTGGATTTGACCATTGTTTCCTTTATTATAAAAAATTTATTAGTCACAAGTTTAATTTTTTAAAAGAAAGTTTTAAATATGGGGGTGTTCAAAAAGTTCTCAGAAAATGAAAAATAATTGATGCAAATTGAATTTAGCAAACACTGGTAGAAATCTGTTCTGTGATTCTAGCCACTGCACTACAAAATGTTTGACTTCCAGTAAATGCCAAGTGAATGTGTGTTTTTTTTCCATTCCCAAATTTTAATTAAAGAAGACCTTTGTCTGATGGATCTACAGAGATTTTACTCATCGGCATTCACGCACTACCATCTTGGTAGATTTTGCAGAATGCATTTCATATTTAACAGTGTCCACGTTTGCAGATACAAGGTAATTTCAGATTGATATAACATCACGTACGACTACTGTGCAGCACTGTTGCAAACACCCGATAACACAAATCTCAACAAGTTTACACTAGCATCAATTAATCATAAATATTCATAAACAGAATGCTATGTGGATAATAAATCACTTTCTGGGAACTCTTCAACACCCTTCATATAAATCTTTTTAAAAAGTCAAAATTACTTCATATACTCAATAAAATGTTCAACTTGCTTCATATAAAACTTCCTAACCAATAATAAACCTTTTTGGATATGCAATTGTGCAGAGAAATTTTCAAAATTTCTGTGTTTGCATAATTTTCAGGAATTTCAAAAATGATCATCAAATAAAATAAGTCATGGCAACTATTTTTTAAATCTCAAAAGCTAAAAATTTACATTCAAACCTGTCTCAAAAATTTTATAAACTGATACACACAATAGTAATAACACAATGATGTCAGCTGGCGACATCTCGCCAGAACTGCCAGGATCTGTCCAAGAATATCATGCAGTTCGAAGCAGCAAAGCTACCCAAATATTTGCACAAAACCCACCTTTAATGGCAAACAGTTAATGAGGAACTATAGTATAAGTCTTTGCCTTATACTAGTCCCTCATGTACTCCTCCATTAAATGGTTTAATGGTGGTGAAAGTACTTTTAAATGGATGGGCATTCATCGACAAAAATTAATTTCTGATTTGTAGCCACTGTGCCTTTCCTAGAGTGTGATAGTTATGGAGCCATGTTAATTTAACAGCAAAGACTAATCTTACTGTCTATGCTTCACTGCACTCTTTCAAAGTAATCTCCCACATATTCTAAGCATTTTTCCCTCGCTTCTTTCGAGACACATAGTAACCACCAAGAGCAAACTTTTCTTCTACACAATATTTTTGAAAAACGTCAATAAGATGAGTCATCATCATCATGCCTTGTAATCCACAAAAGTTTTATGGAAGTTGAGTGTTATGCTTCCTAATCTTCAATGGTTTTGACTTCACCGCATGACAGGTTTATGGTGGCTACATTTGTGAAATTTGTGCAAAATTTTGTAATATGTCAAACTCCTTCACTTTTCATATCTATCCTAGTTTTGGAGAAAAACCATTGTTGCTATGAGAAGATCATCCTGGATATCAAACAAGGGACCAAAGACCTAAATTACATAAACACCATCTTCATTGGTAAAATTCCTTATTTAAGATAATGAACAGTCTCTATTTACATTTCTTCTGAGGCAATTAGGAAAGTTTAGAACTTAAAACAGAAAACACGCATTGCAAATAAAAATAAAACTCACCCGTACGATTACCAGGACAACCTTCGTACGCCACTCTAGGAGCACCTATCTTAGGAGATCGAAGTCTGTTCTTCATGTTAATTCCCTTGGAGATTGCAAATCCCTGGTTAAAAGGCTGAACGAAAGTGGGCTGTTGAATCACGGCTAAAAGTAAAAGTAAGAAACTTTAATTCTCTAATTACTTCTCAAAATGCAGCACTATTTCTAAATTTTACATAACGATAAGTTTCTAAACAGACCTGAAAGTTATTAATATTTTAGGAATTTTTTAGAAATACTAAGAGTTATATGCTCTACTCATTATAAAAGACTAGAATTACTTTAGATTGAATTTGTTAATACTATAATCAACTAATTAAATGTTTTTTCCAATACTAAACAGTCTAAATTTCAATGTATGTATAATATTTTTGGACAAAACAAAAATTCAAAACAGTATGTATGAAATAAAGTGACTGGCAAATAAATTTTGCAGGGCACAAGTATATGCATCATGCAACGAATCTAAGTTGTAAATGACTGTGAACATTTGCAAGTAAAAGATAAAATGATTGATCACAAAAATAATAATTGACTTGCCTCTAGTAATTAACAGTAATTAACGTCATTGTATACGTATTATTGGCATTACTTTAAATGATGGCCCTTCTTAATATTGTTGATTATACTGTACCTCTCCTCCTTGGTACAAATTTGTAGCATTACAGAGAGAGTAGCATACTGCAATATGCAGTAGTTGAAAATAAACCATTAATGCAACACTGTCAAGTTAATGGTGTATTTATACAAGACCTTCAAAATAAGCTTCTGCCGCTATACATGTCTACCGACAGTCTTACTCGTTCTGCGGTATCCTTGAATGCAATTGCTGCAAGTGTCTTTTTGCCCCGTTGTGGCATTCTTTGGTGCAAAAGGCCCAGTGCATTACAAGTCTGTTTCATGGTAGACTGGTTAACGAGGTGTCCTATATTGGCATTCTCAGTCTCCTTCTGACAAAGTAAGCCAAAAATGGTTTAGTCTCTGGCAAGCAAAAAGTCACATTCTCTGTCATGGTACACCACATCTTGCACTCATAGTTAGCGAATATCCAGCAAAACACCAAATACCCGTACTTCCACAGTCTCAGTACTTGCCGGATCTTCCTTTCACATTTGTCAAAATAAATGTTCTGCATATTTGAATCTGCAACTTTGCAGCTGAAGCAAAGATACTATGACAATCAAACCAAAGAAAGTAATGCAGAATGGGTGCGTGCAGCAGGACTGCTAACAGCTGGTACAAATATGATCATCTTTAAATATATGCACTAATTAATGCAATAAAAGTTTGGCAAGTCTTTTGCAGTTTGACTTGTATTTTGAAAAATTACAATACTGATGGTTCAGCAAGCTATTAATTATGTTCTACACAATCAAATTGGAACAAATATCTTGCTTTTTCAGAGAACACCAAATGAAGAAAGAGATTGTCTTCTGATTGACAGAATCGTCAAAACAGCAACATTAAGATGGGAAAAGTAAATCAAAATTAAAGGCAATCTGCGTCTGAATCAAACTAGTTAAGGAACAAGAAAGAGAGTTGTCGTCAAAGTAAGAAATTATGAAGAAAAATGCTTCCAAAATCCTTGACACACGACTTATTATGCAGAGGTTGCAATACACATTGTTATTAAATATATCAGAACCGGCCAAAGGATTGATCACAGAACAACTTTTGGCTAAACTCTTACATATGCTATCTATATTAGCCATACTGGTGGAAATCATTCCCTTTTTTTTTTAAGCTGAAATCTCTTCTAATTTAATTAACTTTTCAATTCAACATTAAGTGAAATAGAAGACAATGAAAAACACTCAATTTTCCATTTTGTGTTTACTCAGGTGAGAACTCCCAGCCATGTATGTAAATAATTGCCAATTTTTTCCTTTCACTCATTTATGGTCACGGCAAATAACTAACCACAATAATGAATTATTTTGAAACACCAAGAACTTTCAACAAAAGTCACAAATTATTTCAAATTTATTACACAAAAAGAATGTGGCCATTTCTAATCATCCACTAAAGGAAACTAGCTATACTTAAACAACCTCACTGCCTATTATAGAATAATTGTTTCGTTTTTGATAATCTGAAACCGTGTTGTGACTCTTTGATTCTTAAACACTATGTAGTGTAATAAATTCAAACACTTGGCGTTCTATCATCTTTATTTAGTTCAGTTGATATGTGTTTAAAATACACATTTCAGGTGTAACATGCCCCTCATCAGCAAACTAAAATTATATAAAAAAAATACATACAGTACGTAAAAGGTTAAAAAATATATACAAGTGGTAAATATATTTTAGAACATACCTCGGGATTATTTATAAACTGAGTATCATGGATGAATACATATTTATACAGCTTACACATTTATTGTCTAACTNACATACCTCGGGATTATTTATAAACTGGATTTAAATAATATTTATATTTAAATAGATAGACAATAAATGTGTAAGTTGTATAAATATGTATTCATCCATGATACCCAGTTTATAAATAATCCCGAGGTATGTTCTAAAATATCTTTACTACTTGTATAAATTTTTTAACCTTTTACGTACTGTATGTATTTTTTGATATAATTTTAGTTGGCTGAAGAGGGGCGTGTTACACCCGAAATGTGTATTTTAAACACGTATCAACTGAACTAAATAAAGATGATAGAATGCCAAGTGTTAGAATTTATTACACTACATAGTGTTTAAGAATCAAAAAATGTTTTGTTTTGTGTTTTAATCAATTAAAAATGCTTGTGAACTATGTCAAATTAAGTTTAAAACAAGATGAAAATTATGGAGGTTATGGGAAATCGATCATGCAAAAAGAATTTGATAGATTTTAATTTATTTCGTGGCACATTGCTCTTGGTAGCCACAATATATATACTGGATTGAGAACCACCAATCTAACTTAACCATCTACCTTTGGTACAGATTAGTAATTTAACCAGTTAAAAATTAGTTTAATTAGAGCCCGAGAAAATGGGCTAAGATTTAAAATTTGCTTATACAGGGTGTTTAAAAAGTCTCACAGTGGGGATTGTAAATTTTAGGCAGTACTTGTACACCAACTGACATTGTGTCAGCTCCACTATTTCACAGCCATACATAGGTGGTCTACTGTATTTTTGCATGCATGATGCCTCAGTTTGGCATGTCTGCATTAGTTGCACAGAAAGATGCGAACCGTCGAAGAATGTACATTTTTTGGTCGAGGACAACACAAGCAACTTTTAACATAGTTACATGAGTAAATTATTGATTTCCATCTAAGCGCATCTTAAAATACTCATCATAGAGACTTTTCAAATACTCTATAGATCATGGCAGATTGGTTTTTTAAACACATCTTTTGCATAACGAAGAGATGATTATAATTGTGTTTGGTAAGCTTATACTACAAGCAATCGTATAATCGTTTCTATTTCATTCCTTACTACTTATTGCCAGATCAAGAGCAATAGAAAATAGAACAGAAAAATACGCTTCCCATAAAAGGAAATATCAAATCACAAGTTCTCATTAGTGTAAATTATTTTAAAATTTTATAGACAGACAGTTTTTTAAATGACAGTTAATTTCCACTCATAATATAGATTGATGGCAGTTCTCACTAGTAAAAATGGACACTCACAAACATTAATTTCTATTAAAGACTATTTTGACAATCTGTGTTAATATGAAATTTATTAGTTTATTATATAAAGCTTTTTACAAGATGAATTTATATCTGATAGCTAAATATCACTAATTATATATATAATTTTTAGGATGTCTGATAATTTTCTCAAAGCAACTGGCTAAACATTAATGAATTAAATATCATTGCACTATAAATTTTAAACAATAAACTTGTCCCTTAAAAAAAATTACAGAAACACACTTTGGAACTTATTTTGAACAGAGAAAAACTATTCAAGAAAGAAAAGTAATGGGGCTATGGTTTAATAATTTAACAAAAATAAGTTAAACTTTTGGCACACACATTCTTATAGTAAGTTCATTTGGCATTTATGTTTCTGCCAGGTCTATACCATTTAGGACTGTCAGGTATTATGCCAGCAAAAATTTTCCCCTTTTTGATTCCCCATCAAAATCATGCATCAGGAATCAAGGTACCCCCTCTTGTGTTGTCACACCAGAAATTAAAACCATTCACGAATATACAGGAATTATTTTCAGATAGTTTTGTGATAACCAGGGATAAAAATAAACAATTTTATATCAAAGACCTTCCTTACTTCTCACCCCGTCAACAGCAATCGTCCAATATAAACATATCCCCTCCTTAAGAGCCGACATAATACTCTAATGGTCTTGTATTGAAGCATTTTTTTGTGATGTCTATAATGGCTTTTTTTGCTATGGCTTCCATTTTGCTACTTATAGGAATCTGCATCTCTTCGATTTCTAAGTTTATGGAAAAGATAAAAGTCTGCAAGGATAAAAATGAGAGCAAGAAGATCGATAAAGCTTTTCTAGGCCAAAATTTGCTGACCAAAAGCGAGTGACAAAAGCAACGGCTACTAGAGCCATTAATGACATCATAAATGACTTCCAAGACTGCTTTGACAATTGTACATATGGACATTAGGAGTGTTTATTTTGAAGATGTCTGTAATAACTTTTACTATTAACTTGATGATGGTTATATTAAAAGTTTCATTTATTTTTGACTCTACCACATTCAATTAAGAGTCAATCTCTCATCTAATTCTTGGAATGAAATATCCAAACAGGATATAACAGTTTACCGAATTCAGACAAATTATTAAAAGACAATTTCAGAATATATTCTAATAAATGTTCTATTACTGTTATAATAATTTTGGAGATCCAACAGAGTGCAAAATAAAGGTCAAAAGATGCAAACTGGTCACCCCACAAATTTTTTCTATAGACAAGTGATATTTTGTACTTTTGTAATATTTACAATATGAAGGAAATAATAATCATAATAATTTGAAGATAGCATTAACTTTATCTAAAAATGTGGGAATAGAGTCCAATGACAAAATTACCTTCTGTTTTTTATTTAAGCTACACTAAACAAACTAAAACAACCGATCCACATTTGAACTTATTGGAAATTACTGATTAGCTATGTCTAACTTGGAGACAAATTCTATTGTCTAATAAAATTATTAATAATTGGATAATGAAGAACTAATTATTAACATTTCAATGTAAATGTCTAAAAAAGAACCACTTACAATAATAAGAGCTTTTATAAACAATTACAATATTTCAAGAATTGAAAGTTATATCACATTAAAAGTGGGTATGTAGAATAACAATTATTTTTAAATACAATCTTGAATTTAGTACGTTTTTCATTGAATATCGATAGCAAATTTTGACTAAATTCTTCAATAAGTCAAAAATATATCAACACCTTAATTCTCCAGAAAATTCTTTTAACAACAGATGTTAGTGTTTTTGGATATTTTCAATGTCCATCTTTGGGAGATCTCAAATAGAATGGATGGTCCACCAATTTAAACTTAATAAACATTCCAAAGCTTAAAAGTAACATTATGAAAGCATTGAATAAGATCAACAGAACAAGAATTGAAGGATATCAAATAAATAAATAAAAAAGCATTTCATTTCACTGATACATAATTAAATAAAGAAACAAACAAACCAAAGATATGTGACAAGTATCTGAATGTTAAACCTACTGCAATTAAATAAAATGTAATAATACTGAATCTTTTATACTACTTTTGAGATAAGATGGAAAGCTTTAATTTATATATAAATATGAGGGGAACCCAAAAGATGGGAAACTTGTATTAAAACCCTGCCATTCAGAATTCCTGTTAGGTGAGTGTTCAATGAACCCATCTGCATCAGTTTACCAGATGGTGGTATTGTGAGAGGAATTTTTTTTGAGACTTTTTCAACATGTCTTCCTATCTGTTTCTTTGATGTGAGAGGAATTGTGCATTTGAAATTTGTTCCTCCAGGTCAAACAATTAATCACAGGTTTTTTTTCTAGAAGTTTGGAGAAGGTTTTATCGAGATTTGTGGAAGAAATGCCCAGAGTTATGACAAACCACAACAATGCTCCTTCTTATGTCACCCCAAATGTTTGGCAATCATTTGGCCCAAAACAGCATGACCCCTATGTTTCTCCAATCTCACCCAGTATGACTTTTCCGTTTCCCCAGATGAAAAAGTCCTCAAAGAAAAAAGATTTTTCAATGTGAGAGGTGAAATAAAAACAGATGATGGTTCACTCATGCTTGAAAACGCATCAAAATTGACCAATTCAAAAACTTTTGAGCAGTGGAAAAAATGTCTTGATAAGTGCATTGCATCAAACATAGTACTTTGAAAGTGACTAAAATTCAAACACACAAGAATAATGGAATTTATGTATTAAAAAAATCAATTTTTTTTTTATTCCGTTGTATATCGCCATCATCAGAAACTACCTTCATAGACTATATAAGAATATATTTTTGAGAGATTATATTATTAACAATTCCTTTGGATTAAATTATATAATTATGATTCGAAAACAGATATTTATTGTATTTGTGTCTTTGCAGTTAAAAAGTACTGAATTAAATTTAACTTTGGCTAATTTTTCTATGTTGACAACAGTACTTCATAATGAAAAACCAAGAGCACTTGTTCAATCCAAAATTTGCAAAAAGTGAAGTCTTTAGTAATATGGCAATTTCTGCCCACATTGTTATAATTTCCTTCGTTGATAGTAGTTTATACATTTTTATTTTAAATCAAAGAATATACTTTAACTAAATCTAATTATAAATCCACATATATGCAATTGCATGATCCTGCTAACAAACATAAAATAAGAATAAGGGAATAAATGAATGAATAATGCATCAGACCATTTCTAATGAATTTCAGCTATTTACTTATGTAATATACCCAGCTGAGTGTGGGTGTATTATGTAAGTTTACAAATACAGTACAATAGTAATATTTAAAGTATTCAGCTAGTTACTCCCACCGTATTTAAAATCGACTCTAGAAAATAACTACAATTGAAATATAAAGAAGTCTTTAAACAGATTTGACTTTTGAACAGAAAGAATTAAGAAACTGTAATATGCTAAGAGAAATGATAAAATCTTTTTGTAATATACATGGTAAATTTGGAAACTTTACTGCTTGTTGGGATTGTTAAAGAGATTGTTACTGCTTGGTAAAATTATAGATTTTCAATGTATTTCCTTCTCTTACATCAATGTACTTCTGCCATTCGTGACTAACGTGATTAAGAAAAATGATACTTTTTGATTGCCACAGTGTGTGCGTTACTTTGGTGATAGCATCATTGAAAATGTTTATCCTTTCAACTGGCTTTTCATAGAGGAAAATGAATGAAAATTTGTTGGTGCCAGATCAGCAATACAGAATGTTCTGAAAGTTTGAAGCTGCACTCATAAATTATTTACAAAGACCAACATAGTGTATGGCATGAAAATGACTCCTCCTTTCCAAGACATTTTACCTCTGGTATTTCACAATTACCAGATTGAGTCACAGTAGCAATTAGTATTGACTGTCTTTCGTTTATTCAAATCATCATTTAACAGCATATACTGCAAATCCCAGAAAACTAAAACTGTGACCTTCCTGCATTCTGAACTTTTTTGAAGAATAGTATCCTTGTGATTATACTGTTGATTACAGCAAATGCAATTCTGCTAGATTTTTGTAACCAACTGGCTGATTCATTCTACATGTCCAGCAGTACACAAATGATTTAATGCATTGTTTCAGCAATACAGGAAATCCTTGTTAGTTTGAAATTCAAGGGACGAAATAATCATGACTTCAAATTATCCGAGATTTACATATTTCTGTACAATATGCCATGTAACTGATGTAATTTATTAAGCAAATGGAATATAGCCATGTATACAGAATGCTATTTTCATTAATAATTACTAATAATAATATAGTTTTGCGCAGAGGCAATATCATTACTAATGAGGTTTGAGCCGAAGTGCGATTATTGCTAGTTGAAACTAATAATAATATAAATAAACTGCAGGTAAACAGCATGTGTTTGGTGAGAACCTCACAGGTTGCCAGATAAGTTTTATAAAAAGTGAAGTAGGATTCCTCTAATGTAGTCCAAATAGTAGTAAGTTATGCAAAATTTAGTAGCCTAAAGCCCTACAAATATCTCCATCTGCTACTTATAGCCCAATCTTGCAATCCCGAAAATCAAATATATTTTATGAGATAAGAGAAAAAAAGGGTAGTCCATGGGTAAGGTCACACCTGAAAATGTGTTACTGTAAAAGCAAAGCCATATTAACCAGATTAGAGTTGTTCTTGGTCTATTGTTTTCTTACAGTGTGGAAGCACTTCAATCTAAACCAGGAATGGGCAACCTGTAGCCTGTGTCACACAAAATATTAATAAATATATCAATTTCCTAACTTAAGAAAGTATGCAGCAAAAGCTCTATTGTCATTTTCTACAAGCTAGTAAAATTTTAGTAAAAAGTAAAACAAGAAATCAACTAACAGACACATGAAAACTGATTTAAAACTAGCAGTGACTAATATTCAACCAAATATTTTTGACATATTACATTCACATCAGTAAGTCGAATTAAGTATACTTATGTTAATTTATAATCATATATGAATAAATAATTGCAATTTACTTGCATTAAAAAAAAAAATCTTGTGTGTAGCCTGCATCAGTTCAAAAGCTTTAAATGTGGCCCTTACATAGAAAAAGGTTGCCCATCCCTAATCTAAACAAACAAGTTAACATATGCATACCACAGTTTGGACAGAATTTTAACTTCAAATTTTGAACTAACCAAATTCCTTAACACGTAAAGCTCTATATTCCCAGCCGGGACAGAAGTACAGTTACAAACTAATGGAAATTCGAATTAACAAGGATTTCCTGCATTCTCATGTTCCTTCAATGAATCTCACTGTTACTAGATGATCCTAAAGGACAACAGAAATTCTTGGCTTTTTTATAAATGCTTATCGTTGTCAAGAACAGAGTTCTTGGTATTTGAACTCCACTACCCACCACTTTACCATTGTGTAACTTGGGATGTCATCTTCTAGTAACTACATTTTATTGATATGGATCTCCCTTGCTAATAATCTCTTCTGGAAGAAGTAATGAATGACAGCATGCTGTGAAAAATGTTCCTTATATATGCAATTGACACCTTTAACAAATCAGGAAATGTACTTCCCATTACTATCTGCCAGAGAACAGTAATGGAAATACTGTACATCTCCCAATGAAAATTGGCAGGAAGCACAGTGACAAAGAATACTACCAATTACTAAATCCTGATATCTTGGAATTTCACCTTCATATTTAGGCCAAAAACTTTTCAAAATGCCTCAAATATCAAAATTTCTATAAACTTTCTGGGAAGAGTTCATTATTCACAAGAAAGGGCAATGAAAGAATTGTGAAGACTGACAAAGATAAAACTCAAAGGAAAGATATGTTGGAAGATTCAGAAACAGATGGTCAAAGTTGAGAAATTAGTACTTCTAGAGAGAATAGGTAAATAGCCTGTGAAGTTGGTAATAGCAAGTACCAAGTCTAAGAAAGTAAACTGTAAAAATTTAAAAAGAAACTACAGCAAGGACTTTACAAATCTGTTAAAATTCAGAATCTGTCATCATTTGTTAGGATTTAAAATAATAGCAATATTAATGAAGAAAAACAATTTAATATAGTTGCATTCAAAGCAGGAACTGTCAACATCAAAGCAGAAATAATGATGTAACAACAGTTTCATTATCTGCTTCATATGATCTGTTTGCATAACTACTTGTCATTTATAAAGTTAATAAAACAACAAACCAGTAATTGTTGATCTCATTTACTATGTAAAATCTAAATACTTGACCATTACAGATGAGCCTATGAGGAAGGACAAAATGAAATTACAGTAGAGCATTGTTTATCCGAATCAATTGGGGACTGGGGTTCGGAAAAATCAATATTTTGGATAACTGATTATGTACGATAAAATATATTAACCTATCGCACGTTGAAATTTTTCTCCATTGCATGTCGCTTTGCGTTGAATTTTCGTTGATGTTAAGCCTAACGAAGACTATTGTATCATTAAAAATTATTTTTTTATTTTGTACAAACAAAATAAATATATTGAAAAATATAAAAACAATAAAAAATTATACTTCAGAAGTTAATTTAGTATCAAAAACGTAAAATATTTGAGTAGCCGAAGACATAGCCAAAGATTACAGCGCCACAGCACTGGCGAAAATTTAAATTTGTCGACTGGAATTCCTTCGGATAACCGACCTTCGGATAAACAACGCTCTACTGTTTTAATATTCGGCTGCGAATGGTACAGTTCCTTAGAGTTAATATTAAGGAAAAAATGATATCTTAAATATTTTAAGATATTATATGGCTGATTTAATTGCTTACTACTTGATGGATGAACTTGTATTATTGCGTATCTTTCAAGTACCGCGATAAACGTAACAATGGAAGGCTGATATAACCAAACACATTTTATGCTTTTCGCTTTAGTGTTCGTTATATTGTAGTATTTGATTTATATAACTACAAAGGCAGTTATATAACGTTAAAGGTAGTTATATAGTTACGTAGGAGTATATCACATCGAGTGACCAATCTAAGACATTTTTAAAATTTTTTATTTTTACTGTACTGTACATAATTTTAAAATATGTTAGATTGGTTACTTGGTGTGATAAACTCTTATGTAAAGTAATTTTTCTAAATATATATCAAAAGTAAACAGAAATTTTGAGTAAGAGATTGAAAATTCAGCAGAAAAATTTTGAGATTAAAAGAGTTTAAGAAAAAAAATTTACACATTATTTACAANAAAAAAAAAAAAAAAAAAAAAAAAAAAAAAAAAAAAAAAAAAAAAAAAAAAAAAAAAAAAAAAAAAAAAAAAAAAAAAAAAAAAAAAAAAAAAAAAAAAAAAAAAAAAAAAAAAAAAAAAAAAAAAAAAAAAAAAAAAAAAAAAAAAAAAAAAAAAAAAAAAAAAAAAAAAAAAAAAAAAAAAAAAAAAAAAAAAAAAAAAAAAAAAAAAAAAAAAAAAAAAAAAAAAAAAAAAAAAAAAAAAAAAAAAAAAAAAAAAAAAAAAAAAAAAAAAAAAAAAAAAAAAAAAAAAAAAAAAAAAAAAAAAAAAAAAAAAAAAAAAAAAAAAAAAAAAAAAAAAAAAAAAAAAAAAAAAAAAAAAAAAAAAAAAAAAAAAAAAAAAAAAAAAAAAAAAAAAAAAAAAAAAAAAAAAAAAAAAAAAAAAAAAAAAAAAAAAAAAAAAAAAAAAAAAAAAAAAAAAAAAAAAAAAAAAAAAAAAAAAAAAAAAAAAAAAAAAAAAAAAAAAAAAAAAAAAAAAAAAAAAAAAAAAAAAAAAAAAAAAAAAAAAAAAAAAAAAAAAAAAAAAAAAAAAAAAAAAAAAAAAAAAAAAAAAAAAAAAAAAAAAAAAAAAAAAAAAAAAAAAAAAAAAAAAAAAAAAAAAAAAAAAAAAAAAAAAAAAAAAAAAAAAAAAAAAAAAAAAAAAAAAAAAAAAAAAAAAAAAAAAAAAAAAAAAAAAAAAAAAAAAAAAAAAAAAAAAAAAAAAAAAAAAAAAAAAAAAAAAAAAAAAAAAAAAAAAAAAAAAAAAAAAAAAAAAAAAAAAAAAAAAAAAAAAAAAAAAAAAAAAAAAAAAAAAAAAAAAAAAAAAAAAAAAAAAAAAAAAAAAAAAAAAAAAAAAAAAAAAAAAAAAAAAAAAAAAAAAAAAAAAAAAAAAAAAAAAAAAAAAAAAAAAAAAAAAAAAAAAAAAAAAAAAAAAAAAAAAAAAAAAAAAAAAAAAAAAAAAAAAAAAAAAAAAAAAAAAAAAAAAAAAAAAAAAAAAAAAAAAAAAAAAAAAAAAAAAAAAAAAAAAAAAAAAAAAAAAAAAAAAAAAAAAAAAAAAAAAAAAAAAAAAAAAAAAAAAAAAAAAAAAAAAAAAAAAAAAAAAAAAAAAAAAAAAAAAAAAAAAAAAAAAAAAAAAAAAAAAAAAAAAAAAAAAAAAAAAAAAAAAAAAAAAAAAAAAAAAAAAAAAAAAAAAAAAAAAAAAAAAAAAAAAAAAAAAAAAAAAAAAAAAAAAAAAAAAAAAAAAAAAAAAAAAAAAAAAAAAAAAAAAAAAAAAAAAAAAAAAAAAAAAAAAAAAAAAAAAAAAAAAAAAAAAAAAAAAAAAAAAAAAAAAAAAAAAAAAAAAAAAAAAAAAAAAAAAAAAAAAAAAAAAAAAAAAAAAAAAAAAAAAAAAAAAAAAAAAAAAAAAAAAAAAAAAAAAAAAAAAAAAAAAAAAAAAAAAAAAAAAAAAAAAAAAAAAAAAAAAAAAAAAAAAAAAAAAAAAAAAAAAAAAAAAAAAAAAAAAAAAAAAAAAAAAAAAAAAAAAAAAAAAAAAAAAAAAAAAAAAAAAAAAAAAAAAAAAAAAAAAAAAAAAAAAAAAAAAAAAAAAAAAAAAAAAAAAAAAAAAAAAAAAAAAAAAAAAAAAAAAAAAAAAAAAAAAAAAAAAAAAAAAAAAAAAAAAAAAAAAAAAAAAAAAAAAAAAAAAAAAAAAAAAAAAAAAAAAAAAAAAAAAAAAAAAAAAAAAAAAAAAAAAAAAAAAAAAAAAAAAAAAAAAAAAAAAAAAAAAAAAAAAAAAAAAAAAAAAAAAAAAAAAAAAAAAAAAAAAAAAAAAAAAAAAAAAAAAAAAAAAAAAAAAAAAAAAAAAAAAAAAAAAAAAAAAAAAAAAAAAAAAAAAAAAAAAAAAAAAAAAAAAAAAAAAAAAAAAAAAAAAAAAAAAAAAAAAAAAAAAAAAAAAAAAAAAAAAAAAAAAAAAAAAAAAAAAAAAAAAAAAAAAAAAAAAAAAAAAAAAAAAAAAAAAAAAAAAAAAAAAAAAAAAAAAAAAAAAAAAAAAAAAAAAAAAAAAAAAAAAAAAAAAAAAAAAAAAAAAAAAAAAAAAAAAAAAAAAAAAAAAAAAAAAAAAAAAAAAAAAAAAAAAAAAAAAAAAAAAAAAAAAAAAAAAAAAAAAAAAAAAAAAAAAAAAAAAAAAAAAAAAAAAAAAAAAAAAAAAAAAAAAAAAAAAAAAAAAAAAAAAAAAAAAAAAAAAAAAAAAAAAAAAAAAAAAAAAAAAAAAAAAAAAAAAAAAAAAAAAAAAAAAAAAAAAAAAAAAAAAAAAAAAAAAAAAAAAAAAAAAAAAAAAAAAAAAAAAAAAAAAAAAAAAAAAAAAAAAAAAAAAAAAAAAAAAAAAAAAAAAAAAAAAAAAAAAAAAAAAAAAAAAAAAAAAAAAAAAAAAAAAAAAAAAAAAAAAAAAAAAAAAAAAAAAAAAAAAAAAAAAAAAAAAAAAAAAAAAAAAAAAAAAAAAAAAAAAAAAAAAAAAAAAAAAAAAAAAAAAAAAAAAAAAAAAAAAAAAAAAAAAAAAAAAAAAAAAAAAAAAAAAAAAAAAAAAAAAAAAAAAAAAAAAAAAAAAAAAAAAAAAAAAAAAAAAAAAAAAAAAAAAAAAAAAAAAAAAAAAAAAAAAAAAAAAAAAAAAAAAAAAAAAAAAAAAAAAAAAAAAAAAAAAAAAAAAAAAAAAAAAAAAAAAAAAAAAAAAAAAAAAAAAAAAAAAAAAAAAAAAAAAAAAAAAAAAAAAAAAAAAAAAAAAAAAAAAAAAAAAAAAAAAAAAAAAAAAAAAAAAAAAAAAAAAAAAAAAAAAAAAAAAAAAAAAAAAAAAAAAAAAAAAAAAAAAAAAAAAAAAAAAAAAAAAAAAAAAAAAAAAAAAAAAAAAAAAAAAAAAAAAAAAAAAAAAAAAAAAAAAAAAAAAAAAAAAAAAAAAAAAAAAAAAAAAAAAAAAAAAAAAAAAAAAAAAAAAAAAAAAAAAAAAAAAAAAAAAAAAAAAAAAAAAAAAAAAAAAAAAAAAAAAAAAAAAAAAAAAAAAAAAAAAAAAAAAAAAAAAAAAAAAAAAAAAAAAAAAAAAAAAAAAAAAAAAAAAAAAAAAAAAAAAAAAAAAAAAAAAAAAAAAAAAAAAAAAAAAAAAAAAAAAAAAAAAAAAAAAAAAAAAAAAAAAAAAAAAAAAAAAAAAAAAAAAAAAAAAAAAAAAAAAAAAAAAAAAAAAAAAAAAAAAAAAAAAAAAAAAAAAAAAAAAAAAAAAAAAAAAAAAAAAAAAAAAAAAAAAAAAAAAAAAAAAAAAAAAAAAAAAAAAAAAAAAAAAAAAAAAAAAAAAAAAAAAAAAAAAAAAAAAAAAAAAAAAAAAAAAAAAAAAAAAAAAAAAAAAAAAAAAAAAAAAAAAAAAAAAAAAAAAAAAAAAAAAAAAAAAAAAAAAAAAAAAAAAAAAAAAAAAAAAAAAAAAAAAAAAAAAAAAAAAAAAAAAAAAAAAAAAAAAAAAAAAAAAAAAAAAAAAAAAAAAAAAAAAAAAAAAAAAAAAAAAAAAAAAAAAAAAAAAAAAAAAAAAAAAAAAAAAAAAAAAAAAAAAAAAAAAAAAAAAAAAAAAAAAAAAAAAAAAAAAAAAAAAAAAAAAAAAAAAAAAAAAAAAAAAAAAAAAAAAAAAAAAAAAAAAAAAAAAAAAAAAAAAAAAAAAAAAAAAAAAAAAAAAAAAAAAAAAAAAAAAAAAAAAAAAAAAAAAAAAAAAAAAAAAAAAAAAAAAAAAAAAAAAAAAAAAAAAAAAAAAAAAAAAAAAAAAAAAAAAAAAAAAAAAAAAAAAAAAAAAAAAAAAAAAAAAAAAAAAAAAAAAAAAAAAAAAAAAAAAAAAAAAAAAAAAAAAAAAAAAAAAAAAAAAAAAAAAAAAAAAAAAAAAAAAAAAAAAAAAAAAAAAAAAAAAAAAAAAAAAAAAAAAAAAAAAAAAAAAAAAAAAAAAAAAAAAAAAAAAAAAAAAAAAAAAAAAAAAAAAAAAAAAAAAAAAAAAAAAAAAAAAAAAAAAAAAAAAAAAAAAAAAAAAAAAAAAAAAAAAAAAAAAAAAAAAAAAAAAAAAAAAAAAAAAAAAAAAAAAAAAAAAAAAAAAAAAAAAAAAAAAAAAAAAAAAAAAAAAAAAAAAAAAAAAAAAAAAAAAAAAAAAAAAAAAAAAAAAAAAAAAAAAAAAAAAAAAAAAAAAAAAAAAAAAAAAAAAAAAAAAAAAAAAAAAAAAAAAAAAAAAAAAAAAAAAAAAAAAAAAAAAAAAAAAAAAAAAAAAAAAAAAAAAAAAAAAAAAAAAAAAAAAAAAAAAAAAAAAAAAAAAAAAAAAAAAAAAAAAAAAAAAAAAAAAAAAAAAAAAAAAAAAAAAAAAAAAAAAAAAAAAAAAAAAAAAAAAAAAAAAAAAAAAAAAAAAAAAAAAAAAAAAAAAAAAAAAAAAAAAAAAAAAAAAAAAAAAAAAAAAAAAAAAAAAAAAAAAAAAAAAAAAAAAAAAAAAAAAAAAAAAAAAAAAAAAAAAAAAAAAAAAAAAAAAAAAAAAAAAAAAAAAAAAAAAAAAAAAAAAAAAAAAAAAAAAAAAAAAAAAAAAAAAAAAAAAAAAAAAAAAAAAAAAAAAAAAAAAAAAAAAAAAAAAAAAAAAAAAAAAAAAAAAAAAAAAAAAAAAAAAAAAAAAAAAAAAAAAAAAAAAAAAAAAAAAAAAAAAAAAAAAAAAAAAAAAAAAAAAAAAAAAAAAAAAAAAAAAAAAAAAAAAAAAAAAAAAAAAAAAAAAAAAAAAAAAAAAAAAAAAAAAAAAAAAAAAAAAAAAAAAAAAAAAAAAAAAAAAAAAAAAAAAAAAAAAAAAAAAAAAAAAAAAAAAAAAAAAAAAAAAAAAAAAAAAAAAAAAAAAAAAAAAAAAAAAAAAAAAAAAAAAAAAAAAAAAAAAAAAAAAAAAAAAAAAAAAAAAAAAAAAAAAAAAAAAAAAAAAAAAAAAAAAAAAAAAAAAAAAAAAAAAAAAAAAAAAAAAAAAAAAAAAAAAAAAAAAAAAAAAAAAAAAAAAAAAAAAAAAAAAAAAAAAAAAAAAAAAAAAAAAAAAAAAAAAAAAAAAAAAAAAAAAAAAAAAAAAAAAAAAAAAAAAAAAAAAAAAAAAAAAAAAAAAAAAAAAAAAAAAAAAAAAAAAAAAAAAAAAAAAAAAAAAAAAAAAAAAAAAAAAAAAAAAAAAAAAAAAAAAAAAAAAAAAAAAAAAAAAAAAAAAAAAAAAAAAAAAAAAAAAAAAAAAAAAAAAAAAAAAAAAAAAAAAAAAAAAAAAAAAAAAAAAAAAAAAAAAAAAAAAAAAAAAAAAAAAAAAAAAAAAAAAAAAAAAAAAAAAAAAAAAAAAAAAAAAAAAAAAAAAAAAAAAAAAAAAAAAAAAAAAAAAAAAAAAAAAAAAAAAAAAAAAAAAAAAAAAAAAAAAAAAAAAAAAAAAAAAAAAAAAAAAAAAAAAAAAAAAAAAAAAAAAAAAAAAAAAAAAAAAAAAAAAAAAAAAAAAAAAAAAAAAAAAAAAAAAAAAAAAAAAAAAAAAAAAAAAAAAAAAAAAAAAAAAAAAAAAAAAAAAAAAAAAAAAAAAAAAAAAAAAAAAAAAAAAAAAAAAAAAAAAAAAAAAAAAAAAAAAAAAAAAAAAAAAAAAAAAAAAAAAAAAAAAAAAAAAAAAAAAAAAAAAAAAAAAAAAAAAAAAAAAAAAAAAAAAAAAAAAAAAAAAAAAAAAAAAAAAAAAAAAAAAAAAAAAAAAAAAAAAAAAAAAAAAAAAAAAAAAAAAAAAAAAAAAAAAAAAAAAAAAAAAAAAAAAAAAAAAAAAAAAAAAAAAAAAAAAAAAAAAAAAAAAAAAAAAAAAAAAAAAAAAAAAAAAAAAAAAAAAAAAAAAAAAAAAAAAAAAAAAAAAAAAAAAAAAAAAAAAAAAAAAAAAAAAAAAAAAAAAAAAAAAAAAAAAAAAAAAAAAAAAAAAAAAAAAAAAAAAAAAAAAAAAAAAAAAAAAAAAAAAAAAAAAAAAAAAAAAAAAAAAAAAAAAAAAAAAAAAAAAAAAAAAAAAAAAAAAAAAAAAAAAAAAAAAAAAAAAAAAAAAAAAAAAAAAAAAAAAAAAAAAAAAAAAAAAAAAAAAAAAAAAAAAAAAAAAAAAAAAAAAAAAAAAAAAAAAAAAAAAAAAAAAAAAAAAAAAAAAAAAAAAAAAAAAAAAAAAAAAAAAAAAAAAAAAAAAAAAAAAAAAAAAAAAAAAAAAAAAAAAAAAAAAAAAAAAAAAAAAAAAAAAAAAAAAAAAAAAAAAAAAAAAAAAAAAAAAAAAAAAAAAAAAAAAAAAAAAAAAAAAAAAAAAAAAAAAAAAAAAAAAAAAAAAAAAAAAAAAAAAAAAAAAAAAAAAAAAAAAAAAAAAAAAAAAAAAAAAAAAAAAAAAAAAAAAAAAAAAAAAAAAAAAAAAAAAAAAAAAAAAAAAAAAAAAAAAAAAAAAAAAAAAAAAAAAAAAAAAAAAAAAAAAAAAAAAAAAAAAAAAAAAAAAAAAAAAAAAAAAAAAAAAAAAAAAAAAAAAAAAAAAAAAAAAAAAAAAAAAAAAAAAAAAAAAAAAAAAAAAAAAAAAAAAAAAAAAAAAAAAAAAAAAAAAAAAAAAAAAAAAAAAAAAAAAAAAAAAAAAAAAAAAAAAAAAAAAAAAAAAAAAAAAAAAAAAAAAAAAAAAAAAAAAAAAAAAAAAAAAAAAAAAAAAAAAAAAAAAAAAAAAAAAAAAAAAAAAAAAAAAAAAAAAAAAAAAAAAAAAAAAAAAAAAAAAAAAAAAAAAAAAAAAAAAAAAAAAAAAAAAAAAAAAAAAAAAAAAAAAAAAAAAAAAAAAAAAAAAAAAAAAAAAAAAAAAAAAAAAAAAAAAAAAAAAAAAAAAAAAAAAAAAAAAAAAAAAAAAAAAAAAAAAAAAAAAAAAAAAAAAAAAAAAAAAAAAAAAAAAAAAAAAAAAAAAAAAAAAAAAAAAAAAAAAAAAAAAAAAAAAAAAAAAAAAAAAAAAAAAAAAAAAAAAAAAAAAAAAAAAAAAAAAAAAAAAAAAAAAAAAAAAAAAAAAAAAAAAAAAAAAAAAAAAAAAAAAAAAAAAAAAAAAAAAAAAAAAAAAAAAAAAAAAAAAAAAAAAAAAAAAAAAAAAAAAAAAAAAAAAAAAAAAAAAAAAAAAAAAAAAAAAAAAAAAAAAAAAAAAAAAAAAAAAAAAAAAAAAAAAAAAAAAAAAAAAAAAAAAAAAAAAAAAAAAAAAAAAAAAAAAAAAAAAAAAAAAAAAAAAAAAAAAAAAAAAAAAAAAAAAAAAAAAAAAAAAAAAAAAAAAAAAAAAAAAAAAAAAAAAAAAAAAAAAAAAAAAAAAAAAAAAAAAAAAAAAAAAAAAAAAAAAAAAAAAAAAAAAAAAAAAAAAAAAAAAAAAAAAAAAAAAAAAAAAAAAAAAAAAAAAAAAAAAAAAAAAAAAAAAAAAAAAAAAAAAAAAAAAAAAAAAAAAAAAAAAAAAAAAAAAAAAAAAAAAAAAAAAAAAAAAAAAAAAAAAAAAAAAAAAAAAAAAAAAAAAAAAAAAAAAAAAAAAAAAAAAAAAAAAAAAAAAAAAAAAAAAAAAAAAAAAAAAAAAAAAAAAAAAAAAAAAAAAAAAAAAAAAAAAAAAAAAAAAAAAAAAAAAAAAAAAAAAAAAAAAAAAAAAAAAAAAAAAAAAAAAAAAAAAAAAAAAAAAAAAAAAAAAAAAAAAAAAAAAAAAAAAAAAAAAAAAAAAAAAAAAAAAAAAAAAAAAAAAAAAAAAAAAAAAAAAAAAAAAAAAAAAAAAAAAAAAAAAAAAAAAAAAAAAAAAAAAAAAAAAAAAAAAAAAAAAAAAAAAAAAAAAAAAAAAAAAAAAAAAAAAAAAAAAAAAAAAAAAAAAAAAAAAAAAAAAAAAAAAAAAAAAAAAAAAAAAAAAAAAAAAAAAAAAAAAAAAAAAAAAAAAAAAAAAAAAAAAAAAAAAAAAAAAAAAAAAAAAAAAAAAAAAAAAAAAAAAAAAAAAAAAAAAAAAAAAAAAAAAAAAAAAAAAAAAAAAAAAAAAAAAAAAAAAAAAAAAAAAAAAAAAAAAAAAAAAAAAAAAAAAAAAAAAAAAAAAAAAAAAAAAAAAAAAAAAAAAAAAAAAAAAAAAAAAAAAAAAAAAAAAAAAAAAAAAAAAAAAAAAAAAAAAAAAAAAAAAAAAAAAAAAAAAAAAAAAAAAAAAAAAAAAAAAAAAAAAAAAAAAAAAAAAAAAAAAAAAAAAAAAAAAAAAAAAAAAAAAAAAAAAAAAAAAAAAAAAAAAAAAAAAAAAAAAAAAAAAAAAAAAAAAAAAAAAAAAAAAAAAAAAAAAAAAAAAAAAAAAAAAAAAAAAAAAAAAAAAAAAAAAAAAAAAAAAAAAAAAAAAAAAAAAAAAAAAAAAAAAAAAAAAAAAAAAAAAAAAAAAAAAAAAAAAAAAAAAAAAAAAAAAAAAAAAAAAAAAAAAAAAAAAAAAAAAAAAAAAAAAAAAAAAAAAAAAAAAAAAAAAAAAAAAAAAAAAAAAAAAAAAAAAAAAAAAAAAAAAAAAAAAAAAAAAAAAAAAAAAAAAAAAAAAAAAAAAAAAAAAAAAAAAAAAAAAAAAAAAAAAAAAAAAAAAAAAAAAAAAAAAAAAAAAAAAAAAAAAAAAAAAAAAAAAAAAAAAAAAAAAAAAAAAAAAAAAAAAAAAAAAAAAAAAAAAAAAAAAAAAAAAAAAAAAAAAAAAAAAAAAAAAAAAAAAAAAAAAAAAAAAAAAAAAAAAAAAAAAAAAAAAAAAAAAAAAAAAAAAAAAAAAAAAAAAAAAAAAAAAAAAAAAAAAAAAAAAAAAAAAAAAAAAAAAAAAAAAAAAAAAAAAAAAAAAAAAAAAAAAAAAAAAAAAAAAAAAAAAAAAAAAAAAAAAAAAAAAAAAAAAAAAAAAAAAAAAAAAAAAAAAAAAAAAAAAAAAAAAAAAAAAAAAAAAAAAAAAAAAAAAAAAAAAAAAAAAAAAAAAAAAAAAAAAAAAAAAAAAAAAAAAAAAAAAAAAAAAAAAAAAAAAAAAAAAAAAAAAAAAAAAAAAAAAAAAAAAAAAAAAAAAAAAAAAAAAAAAAAAAAAAAAAAAAAAAAAAAAAAAAAAAAAAAAAAAAAAAAAAAAAAAAAAAAAAAAAAAAAAAAAAAAAAAAAAAAATACAGTGGTACCTCAGGTTACGAATGCCCCAGCATACGAAATTTTCGGGATACGACATGAAATTCGAACATATTTTTGCTCCACGATATGAACAAAAACTCACCATACAACGTTACATTAGTTCACATTTTTCATTTGTTTTTCTTACTACAGTTATTTTTTTTAATGTATTACTTGGCTTTAATTTGAGTATGTTTTTCGCGTTGGAACNTTTTTTTATTTTGTACAAACAAAATAAATATATTGAAAAATATAAAAACAATAAAAAATTATACTTCAGAAGTTAATTTAGTATCAAAAACGTAAAATATTTGAGTAGCCCAAGACATAACCAAAGATTGAAGCACCACAGCACTGGCAAAAATTTAAATTTGCCGACTGGAATTCTTTCGGATAATTGACTTTTGGATAAACGACACTATACTGTATTCTAATATTCTGTATTACTGTAAGTGTAACATATATTCAAGTGTATAAAAAAATCTGTTAATCTTGAATTTCAGTATGTAAATGCAACCTTTACTTTATAAATTTGAGTAAACTGTTTATAAAGCTCAGATATATCAAAAGTTGATTATGAAATACATTTAAAACCATTTAGTTTATTCACTTACACACAAGATTAAATGATTAGAATGTTTATGTTATTTTTGTTCATAAATAAGCTCTGTATTTAAGTAATTAAATCAGGCATTTAACATGTATGCAAATTTATTTCTCCAAATTCCTCAAAAGTGTACAACTATGTACTTTTTTGTAAATCGAAATGTAAAGATTTTTTGTTAAACCTTATTACTTCCAGGCTTTCCAGTCCATCCTCACAGGTATCAACAAAATAGCAACAGAAAATAACTCAAATTCAATATGAGATGTTAGAATTTAAGACATGCTTTCTGTTGCTATTGTGTTGATAGCCAAGAGGATAGGCCGGAAAACCCAAGTACTGAGGTTTAACAAAAATTTTTCCATCTTGATATAAAAAGAGACAGATACTGTATAGGGTCTTCTAAAGCAAATGCTACCATTTTAAATTATTGTGATTATGTTAATTATCACCCAAGAACATTGTAATACACTTTAAAACATTGAAGAATTGTCCAACTTTCACAAGTTCTCAACGCGTGCACCTAGAATCATGTAGCACATATCCAATCGATACTCAAATTCCTCCTAGGCTTTCTATGGTATATTCATTGAGACTCCTCACATAGCAGCACATTTCTACAGCTACTGCAGCTTACTCATGAGTGATTTGACTTTCTAGGATAGGTTTTTCACTTTCATAAAATGCCTTCTCTATTGCAGAGCACCATTTTCATCTACAGTGCTTTCCATAGGTAGTAAATGACAAGATGTTTGAATGCAGATAAGAGATGAAACTCAAGACAGTTACTCTTTATCAATTGGTGTATATTGCACACTTCTTGGACAACAGTTAACATAATTACAGTAATTTAAAGTGATAGCATTCATATTGGACAATGCTGTGTGTGAGATATTCAATATTAGATGAGAAAGTTTGGTCTAATAATCAAATGAACCAATCAATTGTCAGATTATTATTCATTGGTAATTAATTCTGTTCATTTGCAAATAATTTGAGCTTTCATTTATACTTGTTAAATGTAATACTCTAACACTACAACTTAAGCTACGTCATCTTATTTGTTATATAATGGTGCAAATAATTTTAATTTAAAATAATTCCCACTTATTTTAAATTAAATTATAAAATAATTTTTCTTATAATGATGCATTGGTAGATTAAACACTCACCGACAAATTTACATTTGCGAAGTAATTCGAGATGGGTCCAAAAGAAATCACCTGGATCGTAAGGCACCTTTTTAACAAAATCAGCGTGACTTAATTCGGACAATTCTTTCCCGGTAATATTCCACGAGTCCATATTGACCCCTTGCAGGTTGAACTGTTGAACAGCCCACTTAATCCAATGCTGTACATGATCTTGCGTCCAATTCAACGGTTCTAAAATAACGATTTCGAAGAATTGTGATCTTTTTCTATAATCTATAATTAGCTTTCTTACACTCATGACTGAACATAAAGAGCAAATACAATTTATTTGGCATGCTATCAAATGATTTCAATATTCAAATGAGTCAAAAATTTACAGTTTATTCGGAATTAAAATAAAGGAAAATAAAAATAAAAAACTGAAAGTGCCGCATCAATTTAATATTAAGCAAACTAATATAACTAAGAAAAAATGAATAAATTGTATGGTTATCTAATAATTAATTAAAATAAAATTTTCTTATTATTTTAAACATTCAATTATATTTTAATTAAATACAGATTAATAGCACTTGAGGCTAGACATAACTGCTGCAAATAGAATAATGCTTGAGTATACTAAGTTGCCATATTAAAAAATACTAGAATCATGCCAAAATTCCAAACTAACACCAGCTTTAAAGATTCACAAATCACAACTCGACACACAACTTTGAGTTATATGTCCTTAAATTATGATTTGAGAGTCTAAGACAGGCTGCTAAATAATCCTGGAATGCTCCCAATATTTCTTTAAAAAACAACTTAATATCAAACATATGATATTAAATGAACATTCAATAATTAATGAAATTTAAAATACACTGTTCACATTTTTTATGATCCCTTCACCTACATGTACTGTACTATGTTTCATGGTAAATATTTTAACAAACAAAGACAAAATAAAAAAAAATTATTTTTTTAGATCTAAGCCCAGGTAATGGTAAAAATAACGAATAAAAAGCATATAATTATAAACAAACATACAGAACAGTTATTAAATCAATCAAATAAAAATTATTTCCTACTGCAGTTCACAATAAATTTAGATATATTAAATTTTTGCTTCCTTCTTCAACTTATTTTAACTATTTTTAAGTGGAAATATACCAAAATTATATATTAAATTAGCTTTATTATAGCCCAACATTTCAGCAATTGTTTGGCAATATCAAAATTATATAAATTAAAAAGTTTTGAGTTACTAAAACAAACTATTTATCAATATAGGACAACTGTCTTTCTTTATGACAATGTGTAAAGTAGAAACCTAAATAACATTTTTTAAAAATTAACAAACAAATCTTAAACAACAACTAGGAAGTCTTAAAAAAAAATTATACACACACATTTGATAAAAGAGTGTCTATATTATTTTTTGTAAGCTAATATAATACATAATAAATAAATAAATTATCAATATGTTTTTATGGTTATATCACTAAATATATACATTTTTGCAGTTCACTATTCACTAGATAAAACAGAAAATTTAGATTTATCAAATGTAATGCAAATTGTACTGACTTATTAACACTGCATACATTAAATTAAGAACATTATCACATTCAAACATTAACCTTACCACCAGCACACGTTAATTCAGTCTTAAAAAATGTTTTCAAAGTGTGCTGGTGTTAAATTAAGGTTAATGTTTGTCAAGCTTTTATGAATAATAAGAACAATATCTTCTAACGAATTACAGTTTTTCTAGTAACATAACTAAACCACAAAATGGCCACACTCAGAATAGCAAACAGTCAATTTATAAAGACTCATTCTTGAAAATATATTTGAATGAAAATTAAATCCAGGCAATTCTACCAAATTCCTCACATACAGAAAGTTTTTTACTTTTATAATTAACACAAATAATAAATAAATTATTAATTATATAGTTCCATTTAGTTATATAAGTTAACAATTTTCAAATTTTCATTACAAAGCCTTAAATGATTACATATACATATATTTGCTAATATCTACCATATATCATATTACTATTATTTATAATAATCATAAAATCTGCAAAACCATATAATATATCTCTTGTATTTTTGTGTATATATATCTCCAAGAAAATAATTTGGATTATAACAAAAATTTGAAATCTTCAAGTCAAAATCAACAAACACATCTCTAAACCAGTTTGGTTTACAGATATGTCTAATAATGCAAAATAACAATACAAAGAAAGCTCTTTAACAAGGATAAGAAAATTGTTAGAAAATAGATGTAAAATTTAAAAAATTCAATAGATCTTCAGATATATTTTATACTTCTCACTTTATGAACTAAACATTACAAAATTGTTCTAAAAGGAATAAGAAAGGATGTATCATTACTGCCATCACACAAAAACCTTAGAATTTACTTGTCTATAATTTTGAAACAATCAATTTTATAACAAAAAATTAAATTAAAAAAAAGTTTTTTTAAAAGGAATATATTTCATGAAAAAAAATAGGAAGAAACTACAGATAGAATCTACGATCAAAGATTTCAGCCAATGGTACTATAAACAATGAAATTCATATTGATAAAAAGCTTTATAAAAATAAACATTTTTCAATAATAAGTAAGTTTTTATCTTTACACATTAATGGTTTTAATTTTTTTATATGCATATACTTTACTAAGAAGTTGGAGTTTTTGGTTTGTCTGTAGATAATAATACAATACAGTGCAAACATAAATTCACTATGCAGTGGGTTATGCCTATGTGGCTCGGCAGAGCGTTGACGTAATAACTATCATTTAACAGACAATCCAATGCCGTGAACATTGATCTCTTAATGATGCTGTGTAGTTTCTCATCATGCTCACCATTGAGCAAAGAGTTTTTTCAAGCAGAAGAGTTGAAAATAGAAGCCATTTCAGGCACCTGGTGTAATAAAATGAAAGATGAATTTCTTGTGTGAGATTTACTGTATCTGAAGGAAAACTGTTTCAGAGTGATATCCTAAAATAGGGTGCACGTCAAACAGGAGTTTATTAAAATTTGTGGTTTGCATATGATGTCATTACTTTGTTCTTGGAAGCTCCTCCCATTTCCCTGCCCACTGCAAAGCAACTTTTGATCACACTGTATGATGTACTTTTGATATAAACTACATGATGTACACATCATGTAGTTTATATCAGAACATTAGTCTATGCAAATGATTTTATACAATTATTTTAATTTATAAATTTCAAAAAACTTTTAAAAACCAACCTGATGGAATTTTTAACCTTTCCTGTTCTTGACGATATTCAGTTGATAAAACCCAACGAGTAATTTGTTCATTTTCTTCCATAACTGGTATAACAACTTTTTTAACGACTGGACCTTCTCCCACTTTATCACCTATGATATGTAAATATTTAATATTACAAAATTATTAATTTTAATAGAATTATGCATATTCAACCAGAAATATTAGAATGTATAATTTCTAATAAACGAGTAAGTTGAAATAAGATGTCATATTTACAAATACAAAAAATGTAATTTATAGAGTTTTATTTGAATAATTAGTGAAATGCATTTTGTATTTTTTCACTATGCTACTGAAGTAATATTTTCAAAACAGTGAATAGAAATTAAAATTTTACCTTGTGTCGTATCAGGGGTAACAACAATTTCTTCAGCAGGTTTTAGTACATCCACAATATTAATTTTTTTTGTATCTAAACACAAGTAAAAAATTTTTTTCAATCAACTTAATGATTTATAACATTAGTTTTCATGATTGTTTACACACTAGTGAAATTTAATTTAATAATTTAAAAATATATCACAGACAAGCATACTGCTTTCTGATACATTCTTAGAAAAATAATTTGTGATGAAATTCATGCAATTTCATCAGTCTTATGATACACAGGTATGCTTAAGAACAGTAATTATGATATAACATATTAGCTGTAGTTATTCACTGTTACAAATATTGAAATCTTTTTCTTGTCAAATCATATTTTAAAATTTATTCAAATGAATTATTATTATTGTAAGCATTTACAATGTTACCTTTGTTTGTAATTTCAACATTTATCTGCACTAAACCTTCTCCTTGAACACATTGATTAACAAGATTTTTACTGGCATCCAGCTGTAAAATTAACATTAATTTATACATCAATTAGAGTTACTATCCTGATTTTATTTACATAATATTTCTTAAAAAATAAATATTAGTAAAGAAAAATTCAGTAAATTGCTAAATAAAGCCAGTAGTAGTAATAGTAGTAGTAATAAAAAATCTGAAAGAAAAATTTAAGTTATATGTTCAATTTAAATCTCAATCAAAATATTTATAGTTATACAGGTTAATGTATTAACCAATTTATATTGCAAAATATTTTAAAATTTATATTACAAAAACACATAAAATAAATTTCTGGAATCAAAAACATTTTAGTCAAAAACAAGAATATAATGAATGCAAGTCTTTCTAAATATATTTCGTAAAAATACACAAAAGATGCTACAAATTATAGTAATATATATGTTATTTGTTTTAACAAAGTTTAATAAAAAAAAAAAAAAGCATTTACCAATCATATCATGTATCTTGATCAGGCAGTGCATGGTATTCAGTTGGAGCTCTGAAACTAAGTTCAAGAGCTCCTTTTTTGGTAATGCACAGCGACCTTTTCACATATTTGACAATATGTTTCCTTCATTAATAGAACTGTCCTTGCTACTATACATTTTTAGAACTATTGATATTCATGAAACAAGCTGTAAGTCAAGTTCTAGTGCTTTCAGACTACGTCCATCTCATCAAGTAAACGGAGGATTAAACTCCAATAAAATAAATATTTTTCTACTTTTTAAAAATTTTTTCCTGTTATCTCAGAAAGAGATAGCTGGGAACTTCTGCATACTAAAATGGCACTTTCAACAGTTTTATTAATCAAATCTCCACTCAATCTTTATTTTTTAAATACTAACCTTTAAACAAGATGGTGGCTCAATTATTTATCTTTATGTAAAGTTCTAATGTTTTTCTAATAGTGGCATCCCTACTTCATTATCAATGTAGAGTTATTGAGCTTTTTGCACTTTCAGTAATACACTTAAGTGTTATGGCATACTCAACACTATTTTGTGATATCTGTGAAGTATTATTGCAGCAAATTATGGTGTTAAAGCACCTGAGTCAAAAATCATCAATTAACTAAAATAGCCTTAATATACTTTAAGCCTAATCTGGTAATTTGACTTTATATATAACAACAAAAAACACAAATTTCAATTCATTTAAAATTACCTCTTGTGTATCTTGTAAATAAAATTGATAATCTTCTAATGATGTGTTAATACGCTGCTCCAGTAAACAACGCAATGTCGTAAGAGGTTCGGTGATATCCATTTGTTGACAGAAAAAAACGTCTCCTGTCAACCTGAAAAAATTTATCATCATCTTTTATTAAGCTTGTGTTTTGATTACTAATAAATTTTGATGAATCTACAGTTGTTAGAATGTTACCAATTACCAGACACCAAATTACTAGATTAAGTTGTAATAAATTGCTTGCATTTGCTAAATAATTTGACTAGATCTAACTTCTTATTTTATTGAATGGAAATGAAATTTTCATTCATTCATTTTATGATAATTTAAAAGTTTTTCTCCATTACTTCAAGCAAACTTAAAAAAAATCCCCCTCAATCATCATGAAAGTAAAGAATAGATACAATTGGATTCTTCAATATACAGGGTGTTTATAAATGAATGGTGCAGTTTTAAAAATTAATAATAAATATATTTATTATCTTATATGGGCACAAACAGCGGCAACTGTCCAAGTTTTTTATGCATTAATCACAATCCTTCAATATGTGCACCCATGGTCACACGACACACACATACACAGTAATCAAATTCTTCCCATACGCAGTGTAGCATGTCATCTGTGATGGTATGCAGTGCATGCTTTATCCAATCACACAGTTCCTCAAGGGGTAAGGGCACTTACAATACAATACATAAACTCAGTCTTTAACAAACCCACACAAAAAAAGAAATCGCAGGGTGTTAAATCTGGCAAACAGGGTGGCCAGGGGAGCAGGTTGTTGTCTGCTGTTGCACGTCCAATCCAGCGTTGGTGAAGAACACGATTAAGAAGCTTGCATACATTCCTGTGAACTTGGACAGTTGCTGCTGCTTATGCTGTAAAGTTTGCCCACATAAGGTAATAAATAGATTTATTATTAATTTTTAAAACTGCACCATTCATTTATAAACATCCTGTATTTTATACAAAATAAATACATCTTATATTAAATAATTGCCATGAAATTAAATTTTGGAACTTCTCTACTTAAATTCTCATTTTGGAAATTATTTTTTGTTTTATGGAAGACATTTGCTGTGATTGGACAAGACGGAAGAGTGAAGATGACTCAGTTTCTTCCATATTTTAAATTTTAGTCTAAATTTAAAAAAACCATTTAAGATAATTAAAACCTAGTAAAAAGAAGTATTAATGAGAACAAATTTTTACAATAAAAAAAAAAAAAAAATACAGTGGTACCTCAGGTTACGAATGCCCCAGCATACGAAATTTTCGGGATACGACATGAAATTCGAACATATTTTTGCTCCACGATATGAACAAAAACTCACCATACAACGTTACATTAGTTCACATTTTTCATTTGTTTTTCTTACTACAGTTATTTTTTTTAATGTATTACTTGGCTTTAATTTGAGTATGTTTTTCGCGTTGGAACGAATTATTTGGTTTTACATGTAATCGTATGGGAAAAGATGATTCACCTTACAACATTTTCATGATACGATCTCAGTTTCGGAACGGATTAATTTCGTATCCTGAGGTACCACTGTACCAGGTAAACAACATTTTGAATTAGCTGTCTATGGTTGTTCTTTGTGTTGAGAGAGAGAGCCTATAATGTTGAAAATGTAAATTTTTATAGCACATATAGTTGTTATATTATGAGTTATTGGAATTGGTTAGAAAACTGTTTCATTTCATTGATATCAACTTAATAGAAAACATCTATAAAGAGTAGCTTATTAAAATAAAAAGAAGAAAATTTCCATCCTACGGAAGTTACATCATAAGATTTCTCTTACATCTTAAAGACATGTTTTGAAGTGAAAAAAATATTAAATTTAATATAAACTTTTTAATTAATGTACATCTCAAAAGAAGAATTTCAAAGGATGGTAATAAATATACAGTGGTGGCTCGTATAATGTACTTAATCCGTTCCAGGTGCATGTCCATTAAGTGAAAAGTCTGTTATACGAAACACATTTTACCATAGAAATACATGTTAAAACATATAATTCGTTCTGCAGCATAAAATAACCGTAAAAAAAAATTCCATTAAAAAAAAAAGAAAAGAAAAGAAAAAAAGAGAAAATGAAAATGGACCAGTCACCAATTATGCTGGGTAGTGAGATGATGTGAGAAGGAGGTGGAGGAACTTTCTTTACACATTCATACAGATACAGACTTTTTACACATTGCAGCGGGTCTCCTTTTATTGTTTTTAATCGGAGTCAGATTCAGGAGAGGCTACCGGAGCTTGCAGGGTCAACTCCTCTTGTTCCATCCTTTGTTATTTGGCAGCTGGCTTGAAAATCATGTCCAGGGTGGTCTGTTTCTCTCTCTTTTTCAACACCTGTCGGAAATGACGAGCAAGGGTTCATTGTAGAGATCATTGATCCTGTTGGCCTCAGCTCTGTTTGATAATAGAGAGGTTGAGGCACACGTTTTAAACGTGTACGTGTGACGTTCGGCGCCGCTTTCCCGTAAGCCTAAAAGTTTGACAATGATGTTTGGATAGTCGGTGGAATCACGCTCGACATTCCAAACACCATCGTCAAACTTTTAGGCTTATGGGAAAGCGGCGCCGAACGTCACACGTACACGTTTACACGTTTAAAACGTGCGCCTCAACCTCTCTAATGAGTGTTGGTAAACTCCTGAATCTCTCTCCGTTTAACAAGGAAATTTTTGTCAACTATCACTCCTTCTGATGATGTCTTACTTTGTTTCAATTGAAATCACCTTTCTGCTTTTTTAGAAGCCATGATTTGCACAACACTTGAATAAATGTAAATACCCTGCACTGAGGTGATGTACGTAATAAACAAGGGAACAAGCCAAATCCCAACGGGAGCTCTGTACTTTAGATATACTAATAATATTTTCTAATAATACTAATATATTATAAAAATAGCAGGTTGTCATTGGTAATGGCAAAAGAGTGAAAACATCATTCGCACTTCACAGAAAGTCCATTGTTTGCCTCACGTAACTGCCAAACGGAAAGTCCGTTGTTCGCAGCCAGTCCATTGCTCGAGTCACATAACAACCAAACAGAAAGTCCGTTGTTTGCAGTGTCTGTTATTTGAAGCTTATGTTATACAAGGCACCACTGTATTAGAATTTAAAAGTGAATTCAATTAGTAATATTCTGGAAGCATTTAATATTATAACAGTTTATTTATATGTAGAAAAGGGCTGGCAGAATTACAATTTAATAAAAAGTAAAATACATCTGGATAAGAATCCAATTTTGCTTGCCATGTCCAATCACCAGGAACAGCTATTTCCACTGCAGAGACAACCTTTCTTTAGAGGCTATGCCTCTGCACAAATATGTAAAACAGCAATGGAAATAGTTGTTCCTGGTGATTGGACATGGCAAGCAAAACTGGACTTGTATCCAGATGTATTTTACTTTTTATTAAAGTTTATTTATAGTTTTTCACCAGAGTCTCATGCAATTTTTGTTGCTATAATCTTCTAAAAGCATAATGTTGCAGATATGTGCTTGCATTTAGTAGGCTGCAGGATATTCACATATTGTTGGAATAATCTTTATATTAAAATATAAATTAATATTAGCATTATCAAAAGTGAAATGTATTATACATAAAGTTTTTAAATATCCAAGATATAGGAATTTTGATTACTGAATAAATTTTAATAGTTCTTACTTCACCATCCATAGAAATTATCTGTTACATTATATATTTTCTCTTTTATGTCTGCTATTACAATAGAGCATCGTTTATCTGAAAGTCAGTTATCTGAAAGAATTCCAAGTGGCAAAGGATTGACTAGCAAAATTTAAATTTTCGCTAGTGCTGTGGCATTGCAATCTTTGGCTACTCCAATATTTTTGTTGTTGGTGTGTGTTTTAGCTGGCAGCATTCGTACTTTTGTGTGGTGTTTTTCTGAGCACTGTGTGTCCTGCTGAATCGAACGTTATTGATACTAGATTAATTTCTAAAGTATAACTTTTATTTGTTTATATTTTTCAATATATTTATTTTGTTTGTAAAACATAAAGAAATTATTTTTAATGATACAGTAGCCATGATTATTATTTTAAAAAGTTTACGTTAGGCTTAACATTGACGAAAATTCAACGCAAAGCGACACACAATGGAGAAAAATTTCAACATCGGATACGTTAAACTATTTTTTCGTACATAATCGATTATCCGAACAACCACAGTCCCCAATTGATTCGGATAAACGACGCTCTACTGTATTTCACTATATATTCTTCAAATGTAAGTTCATTAATAAATTTTTCTTTATAAATCATTGCTCCTTTTAATTTAATCTATTATGTGAAGAATCACAAAATTGTCTGCTTTTATTATTTTCACTCAGGGTGCAAATATACTCTAAAGTAGTTATTTAGCTAAAATGTACTAACATTAATGGTAATACTGCCATTACATTACATTGGGTACATTTACTCCCAAATGTGACAGTGACATAATTGGAGTGATGTCCATTAGTCTGTTCAAATTTAGAACATTTGAATTTCATGCACTCACTTGAAATTAGATAGCAGAGTGATATTTCTCACCTACTATGCATGCACAAGAAAGCCACTAAGACAGCAGAAAGACTCATTTGTTATCATGATTGCAAGTGCTACTTTTTTCAAACTATAAAATTTATAAAGCACTTATTTAGTCCCAAAAATGGTCAAATCTGCAAAATATGCAGTAAAATCATAAACATGTGTTAATAGATACCTTAATTTGATCTACTTGAACCCAAATCATGTGTATATCAAGGTTTCACCATCATGGCAGTTAAGAAAAAAACATGCCCATACATTCAAATCCAGCCCTTAATTATAACTTTACACTTCATATATATATATATATATATAAAGTCAGAAAGAAAAACAAAAACAGTTTAAATTAAAAATTAAGAATATAGGATTCTACAAAAAGAATTGTTTTTAAAGTTAAAAATATCACAATAAACTTCATAATGTCATTTCATAAATCAGCTCTCAATTAGAAAAGCTATAGTTCATTCAGTAAAACAAAAATTTTCTTAATGTTTGATGACTAACTCTTTTATTTGTAGTGTTATTAGAAATAAATACCAACAAAATCAAATGAAAAGTTTTAAAAGCATCAGTGTAATTAAGAATCAGTGTAATTAAGAATTATGAAAAATATTTGAAATAAACTGGCTAAAATTTAAACAAGTTCCAGTCATATTGATTTATATCTGCAAATTTTTTAGTATATTTATGTATATGCAACATTTATCAACCATATTTACTTATCCAAAGAACACCAAGAACATTGCAACTTAAAGTTCATTTTCATCTATATCTATATATATATATAAAAATGGACATGTATGTCCCTATATTTCACTTTTTCGCCAAAACTACACATTGCACGTGAATGGTGTTTGTATGTGGTGGTAGCACCAAGTCTCTATTCGTGCATAGGGGTGGTTGCGTCTCGATAGCTATAAGGGTGTGGGAGATATGAGGCTGAAAGTGGTTGAAAGTGGCTTTCTATTTCGAATGTTTTGTTCGAATTTCTTCGAATTTAATTCGAGCAAATTCGAACGATCTTAAACGTTTAAAATTGTTTAAGATCGTTAAGGAAGAATTTTCGACATCTCGAATCATATCGCAAAAGCAAAAGATGGCGCGGAGAAATGAAACCACGGAAGAAAGAGAAATACGTCTAACATTGCTACGAGAAAATTATCAACGAAACAGAAATAAGAAAACAGAAGAGCAACTTGAAAATTATAGAGAAACAGATCAAATCAGAAAAAGATTACGTATAGAAAAAGAAACAAGTGCACAGTTGGATGAAAGAAGAAAGCAGAATAGAGAGAGAATAAGTAACATTCGCCTAGATGAGCACGTCAACGTGCAATTATTAGAAACAACTGTATACGCTGTGTGCGAAAGCCAGTGAGGAACATACAGTCTTCAATGCAAAGCGTTTCATTATAATCCAACTAAAAATTATAATGAACATCCAAGTGTAGTGATTGGGAAAATGGATCAAATATGTAAGTTTTGTAAAGCTAAAAAATTCAGAGGCAAAACACCAAGTACATGCTGCTCAAGTGGTAAAATTAGATTACCAGCATTAAACTCGCCGCCGCCTGAATTTTTGGAAATTATGAATGGAGAAACACAGAAGCATGTCAGCACCGTGGTTTGTTAGAAAATGATAATCATTGGGAGCAAGCAATGAGAGAGGCTGCACAAGTAGCAAGAGCAGATCAAGTGCGAGAACTTTTTGCAATAATTCTAACATCGTGTAATCCTTCAAATCCTATTAAGCTATGGCTGAAATATCGCAACAGCATGAGTGACGACATTTTAGCCAGAGTGCAGAGAGACAATCCTGATTTGTATATTACTTTCAATGAAGATATTTATAATGAAGCCTTGATAATTTTAGAGGATCGATGTTTAGCAATGAGCAATCAACGTTTGGTTCAGCTTGGAGTACAATCTCCCGTGAGAAGTGAGTTAGACGTAGTTAGTTCTGAATTAACCAAAGAACTTAATTATAACATAGAAGAATTGCAACGTTACATCAGAAAAAATGAACCAAAATTAACACAAACACAACGGATGGTATATAACAAGATAATAAATCGTATTGAAACAGATGAAGGGGAATTATCTTTTTACATGCACCAGCAGGCACTGGTAAAACTTTTATTATTAATTTGGTTCTAGCTACAATTCGAGTGAAAAAGCAAATAGCATTAGCATTGGCATTATCCGGAATTTCCGCCACGTTAATGGAAGGAGGAAAAACGGCACATTCTGCTTTAAAATTACCATTAAATGTAGCTGAACAAGAGTATCCAGTCTGTAATATAACAAGGTCTTCTGCACGTGGTCAGATTTTATTGCGATGCAAAATCATTATATGGGATGAATGTACAATGGCCCATAGAAAATCACTCGAAGCGCTAGATAGAACATTACAGGATCTTCGGAAAAATACAAGATTAATGAGAGGAATTTTATTGCTACTATCAGGAGATTTTCGACAGACATTACCGGTAATTCCTAAATCAACACCGGCTGATGAAATAAACGCATGTCTAAAGCGAGTAATGTTTTGGAATCGTGTTGAAAAGTTATCATTAACAGAAAATACACGTGCAATAATTACAGGAGATCCGCGAGCACAAACATTTGCCGAAAATGTTTTGAAAATTGGAAATGGCACCTATCCCCTTGATCCACACTCTGGTAAACTTATTTTAACAGAACAATTGTGCAACGCGGTAGATACAGAAGAACAACTTATCGAAAAAGTATATCCGTGTATAGAAAGAAACTATCTGGATAAAACATGGTTGTACGAACGGGCGATTTTAGCTACAAAGAATAATGTAGTACAACAAATAAATGAAAAGATACAGAATATGATACCGGGTCAAGATAAAATATATAAATCGATAGACAAAATGATGAATCAAGATGAAAGTGTGAACTTTCCAACAGAATTTTTAAATTCATTAAATCCGCCTGGTATGCCTTCGCATATATTAAAGTTAAAAATTGGATCGCCAGTTATACTATTACAAAATCTTAATTCACCAAAATTATGCAATGGCACAAGATTATGTGTAAAACAGCTACTTGACAATATTATTGAAGAGGTAATCCTAACCGGCAAAGAAAAAGGAAACTCGGTTTTCATACAAAGAATCCCATTAATTTCAAATGATTTGCCATTTTGTTTTAAACGGTTACAATTTCCAGTGAGATTAGCTTATAGCATGACTATCAATAAGGCGCGAGGTCAGACGTTCCAATATTGCGGAGTTAATTTGAAAGAATTCTGTTTCTCACATGGTCAGCTTTATGTTGCTTTTTCATGTGTCGGACAAGCAGAAAATCTATTTGTGTATGCACCAGAGAACAAAACATTGAATATAGTATATAAGATTGTATTTTAATAACATTCAGTGTGTATTTTAATAACATTTAGATATTTATATATACTTACTATCTAAGATACTTATGTACAAAAAATAAAAAAGTTAAAAGATAGTTTTTTTAATGTATGTCTTTTATATATAAAAAACTATATTACATATAAATGTACGAACAAATAAAAACCCAGCAAAGCGGGTCCTTGCAGCTAGTTTAAAATAAAAATAAAATGATTTACAAAGTTAAGTGACTTACAAAGTGACAAAAAGTATATCCAAAGCATGGAAATCAATGTACGAGGTTCCAAAAGCATTAAGAATGACTTGTGTTATGATGTATCTGGTACAGTGTGTATATTCTTGTACATATTGTATGTTTACTGTTATTTTAACTTGTGTGTTGTATTTATTATTTTGCTTTACTGAATTTGTTAATTTTGTAAGCCATTTTATTTTTATTGATATGTTTATTTTTAACTGTGGTAAACTTTAAAATGTTCTATTTTAAAAATGCTACAACCTAATATATAAACATCCTGAAGTCTGATGTAGTGATACTAAGCCAAATAATCGCAGTAAATAATCAGGCTTCTATATACTATTTCTAGTTTCTAATTATTAATTATAGCATAATAAAAACACAATTAATTATGGTGATTGTTTGGCTTAATGTTACAATGTTTGACATTTTTAAAATTTTTGTATGTATTCTATATAAACTGGTTGGATATTTTGTAAATTTGATGCTGGATAGTAATCAAAAAGCCATCTTTGAGCTAATATTTTCAACCTTGTTTAATTTAAAGTTTTGCAGAGTTTCATGGTTTGTCATATATTGGATTTTAACAAATTTTTTAAAAATTCACATAAAATTTATGACCAGCAATTTTACAAGCTTTTAAGTTTTGGATCTAAGATCAGCACTTAAAAAAAAAAAAGGTGAAACAAGGTGTAAAAGTAAAGCTCAGCAAAAACATCTAAATAAAGGAAACTTAAAACTTGTGGCATAAGAATACTGGAAGTAGAGATTTGACAGTAAGACAATACGTGAATAAAGCAAACATTACACAGGAAATTTTAGACAAAACAATGTTGCCATAATAATAAATCAGGAAAGCAAGCATTGTTACAGAAAATGATGTTGAGCTTTATTTTGGTCTTAATTATTAAAACACCTTTGAGCAATATTAGTGAAGGAACTTAAGGCACAAAGTAAAGCTTGAAGCATTTGTTTGTGACAATGCTTACTTTCCATTTTATTACCATGATGACATTGCTTCAACCAAAACTTCCTGTAGTTGTAGTCTGTATAATGTTCACTTTATTCACGTTAATCTTACTGTTAAATCCGCTTCTGGTATTCTTTTGCCACAACTTTCAAAAGTTTCCTTTATTTAAATGTTTTCATTGAGTTTTACTCTTCAACCTGGTTCCACTAGTTTTTTTTGGGGGAGGATTTTTCAATTATCAATAATTTCACAGTAGAATAGTTTTTGTTATATTTCTATATTAATGCAACAGCTTACAGTATTCATGCCATGTGATAACTGATTAACTGATAATATGCCAAAACTTAAAAAATGAGATATTATTTTATAAATACTCTACTTTTAAATCATTAGGTTTGTATTAATTAATAGATAAAAGTAATTGCAAGACAAAGTCACATGATAATTATATTTTTATGACAGTCATGCAATAGCCTGCATTACATTGTGTCACGTAATAGCTGATTAACCAATATGTTAAAATGTTTTAAAATGGTTATAATTCCTCAATATTTTTAAACAAAACTTTCAAAAGGGCAAATAGGTGGTGATCAGCACTTGAATGAGGTATTAAACATATGGAGGCTCCTTCTAGGTTGTTTGGTAGCTTGGTGTCACTACTCTATCTCATAGAATTAGGCAACAAAATGCCAACTGCACAAGTCTAAAACGATCCAATAAATTTATTCAAAATTTAACATGTTCATAGTACTAATAATGGACACTAACTATTTTAAATTTTATTCAAATTGGTTCATTGCTTGTAGAGATATAATATTAAAGTGCCAAATTTGAGCCTTAATATGTGTGGCAGAGCTTTACTAGGGTGCTAATGCATTCTATGATCCTCATATTCAATATGTATGTAAAACTTCTTATACTAATTCAGCATTACATCACACAAACATACATTTCTGTTCTGTTGACTGTAATTTTATTAATAAGAAACCATGACTTTATATAAAATTTTAAAAAATTATCAAACTAATACAAACAGTTGCATATTTTAAATTTAAAACTAAAATTATTTTGTAGTTTTAATCACTTCTTAGAAAATTTCTCTATTTATAAAAATTTCTTATCAGAAATAATGCTGATGAAAAATTACACAGTTCAAATTTATAAATAAAATTCTCACAAACTCTTAAAACTTTTGCCAGAAAATAATTTTTTCAGTATGCATTTTTATGATATTTTAATGTACAAAAATAAAAACATTCTAGTTATTTTTATTTGAATCCAGGGATAGAAGTTATTCAGGTTAAAGTTTTTAGATTAATTAAAGATAAAAGGAGCTAAAACTACATTCATAATTTAAATATTTTTTAGTAATCACTCACTGTGCAAAATGTTCCTTACCCATCAGAATGATGTTCGTTCATTACCGCAGATGCAGAAGAAGCATCCTGAAGCTGCATTATATCAGAATTTACCAAGGTGTCGTTTGGCATCACAGCCTCCATTCCCAATACCGGACTAACAACATGAGCACCTCCCGATGCAATGCCACTTCCCACCAATGCCTGAGGAATTACCGTCGAATGAGTTTGAATTCTTTTCTCGGGTGGAACACCACCATCATCATCTCTCGCTAATTGACTGGATGATCGTTTCATTCCACACCCCCCAATGAGGGTTTTATTCTGGAAGAAGAAAAAATTATTAATTATAAATTTTCCAAATATATAAACCAAGTAAACAATTACAATTAATTAATATAAAATCAAGAAATTCTAAGTGTTTATGGTCAAGACAAATTTATTAAAATGCAATACATTATGGCACACACTAAATAAAATAAACACATAAAAAATCCTTTTAGTGTTAAAAACAAATGCAATTACGAGTACTTTGATGATAATATGTAACCATCACCATCAGGTAAATCTACTTAGTTTTTCTGCTTTTATGTGATGATGATTATGTATTATCATTCAAAATACTTTTAATTATATTTGTTTTTAAACTCATTATTGTTTTTTATTTTTTGTGTTAAAACAGATAAAATAAAGGCAATAGTTTTTTTATTCTTATTAATAAGTTTATTCATTTACAAATACAAAAAACTAACTAGTTTGTAACCTGAGGATTTTTTTAAAATGACCAAAAACATTAGTTATTAAAATTTTTTGCTACTGTAAAAAGGTCAAGTTTCTTCTAAAGCATTTAAAAAATATATAATTAAAGCTATCACATTGCACAATTGTTACCAAATATTTCTTTTGTAACTATATATACCTTGAAATGCAAACTACTTTTTAATAAATTTTAATTAAATTCAGAGCCATGCAAACATTAAACTTAGAAAATACTAAACATTAAACTTAAAAATATGTAAGAGGTGCATCTTCCCACTTATTTATAAGCAGAAAATTTGCACCTTTTGGGAAGAATAAGCTAATTTATAATAAAAATATATCTTTGTTTACAGAACCTTATAAATAAAAACATTTCTTAAAATTATAATTAAAAAAACAATATCAAGATAAATCTGTTTTCTTTAAAATTAAAATATAAATTTACTATAAAAACCTAGATACCATTCACTTGTAATGTATTCTACTTCTTTTATATTTTGACTTTCAATTTTCTACCACTACATACTTGGCAGTTATTTGAAGTCAAGTAAAAATGTCAACCATACATTAGTAATGTCCTTGACAGTGAGTATTTAGTACAGTCACCCTACAGTCCATACTTCGTGGAATCTCTCTCTCTTTGTGGGAGTTAAATTGACCCAGAAGAATGAAGTTAATTAAGTTTACTTGACATACATACAGTATATTTTTAAATGAATGTATAATGTTACACAAATTATTGTAGTAAGTCAACTGGATATAATTAAAATTGTTTTTCAGAACAATTACCAAAAAATTTCATTAAAAAAAAATAAATAAATAAAAACTGATAAAAGTTTTGGTATTTTTTTTGTAAAGAAAAGAAAGAAATAAATTTAAGAACACACATTAAATTTTTTATATAAATTTACAAAATAAAATGACTTAATCGAAGGTTCAAGATCTTTAACTCCTCATTGATTATGCAGTAAAATAAATCAGACTATTTTTAGAAACCACCTTGCATATTACTGATTGCAAATTTTCAAAATTTTTAAAAATTAAAATGCTGGCCTTATGAAAATTTGTTTCAAGATCCTATTTAAATTATGATTCTGATAATTTAGGCTGTCTGCACATCAGTTGTTCTTCGATATCCAATTTTTGTCACAGTTACTTTATTAAATAGTTGAACAACTTGTAAATCAATTTGCTTTTAGAATACTTAAATTAGAAAACAGCACAGTATTAAATACAATCAATACATCATTCCTCTTAAAGAAGTGATCTACAGTGCTGGACATGCTTTTGGAAATGCTGTTTTCACAATAAGTATATACATAGAAAATTGAAGTATATTTTATTATGACATTATATGTGATGACAAACAAAAGTGCAAACAAACATTTAATATATACTCATTCTCTTTCAGGGGCAAGCAACAGAAAAACATGTCCAGGGGACACGTTTTTCTGTTGCTCCTGAAAGAGAATGAAATGTCTGTTCACAGTTTTGTTTATTGTCACATATAATGTCATAATAAAATATACCGTATATCTCAGCAGATAAGACAAGGTATAAATTTTTGTCGAAGTTTTATAGTTTCAGTATATATCTGTCCTATAAGATGATCCCCAAACTATCAATGGCCTATGAATTTAGTTTAGATAAGCAATCATCATCTGGATAATAACACTGTATAGTGTATATGGAATTATGTCCTTTTCGTAATTTTTTGAAAGATTATCAAATTTTGTTTTTTTTGGATCTGGCAGCACTGCCTTACGATTGTTGCAAACATTCACACTGATTTGGGTATCCGGGTAATAACCCTGACTACTCACAAAAACGTTGTATGGGCTATTTTATTTTGTGGACATACCCTACTCTCTACTAGTAAATAATTATGGTTAATGGTTTTAATTTATATAAATTTTAATCTAATTTTTTTTGTATCTGTCCTATAAGACAACCCCGGATTTTCGGGCCTTTTTTTTTATGATTCAACTATTGCCTTATCTGCTGAGATATATTTATTAAAATCAAAGTACCATATGCTTATTGTGAAAACAGTGTTCACAAAAATGTGTCCTGCACTGTACTCCATTAAAACAACACAGTTTATGATTTATGATTTTTGAAATGATATACACCTTAAAAATATTGTTCTCATATCCAATTTAATTTAGGCCAATTACTTTTGATATTTTATAAAACCAACTGTTCAAATCCAATATTATACTAATATCAATTACAACACATCATTTTTAAAATGCAAATAATGCTTTTAAATTCAAAATCATCATAAATTCCTAGATAAACTGATAACTATTAAATACACACATACGTTTGTGCGAAATCAAATGCCATGCATTTATGCACCTGTCAAATAATGAAAATAATAATAATATGCTTCTTCAGTGAATTTCTTTAATGTTCAATATATTGTCAATATATTAAATCTTTTATCATTAAAATGCATACTCTTGTTGCCCAAAAAGTTCAATTTTAACTTATGATCCAATTAAAGCAATATTAACAAAACTATATTTTGTTTGTCATTTAGCCTGTGGTAAAAATGATTTCATTATATGTCCTATTCACTTAACGTTGCAATTTCCAAGGACTTAAACAACATTAACTGAGGATTTGCTATAAGTTAGTATTTTATAGTGTTGGTATAAATTTAAAATAGTTAACATAGTAATATTATTAAAAAAATAAAAATAAAAATAAAAAATTAAAAATCAGGATTTTGTTTCATTCACAAGTAATGATGACTAAGTGTATGATGTTATGCCAATTGATAAACGTCACTGTAATTTCCATAATTTTATTTAAAGAAAACAACATATATATATTTTAAGGTTGAGGACTCATTGATTAGTAAGTCTAGAAACTTGATTTAATGGTAGAAACTGAGGAACCTGATGAAGAGCCCAGAAGGGGTTCGAAAACGTTTGTTTTTCGTTGTTTATCGTACCACACCGTAAATTGGTTCAGTGTATGTGATTATTAATGGTAGAACTTGGTCTTGAAAACATTATCTCATTGTTTTTCCTAAAGTCTTTTTTAAAGAAGTGTTTTGGATTCAAAATCAACACGAGCCAATTATGACAATGATTCAGTTTTTCATTTGAAGTATCTGTATGAAAAAATTTTTATAACAATTTTCTTCATAGATTACTTATACACCAACAATAAAATACATATAATAAATGTTCTGAACACAATAAGAAAAAAAGACTTCTTATATAATGAATACAAATTATGTATATACGATGTTTACATATAAACATTTGAACCTTGATAACAGCACAACTTAAATAGTAACACCTTTGTAAAGCATTTTGTAAATATTTGTAAATGGATCTTTCTCACATATTGAATATAGAATCTTCAGTATCTGAAAGTTACTAAATGTACTGTACACAACAATAATACATGCTGATATGATTTTACATCGCAACTAACATTTTTACCACCAAATTAGTGATTTTCAAACTCTCAAAACATATATATAAAGTAATGAAATTGACAGACTATTATTGATTGAATCAAGTGTGCGTGTGTGCGCTACTAGGAACAAATACAAATTATATATAATGCCAGAATACCATTAAGAACAAGCATTATGCTTTCCCTGGTTCACATAATCATGCAGATGATTTGAATTATTCAAATGGCATAGTTGGTAGCATATTTATCCAGTTTGAAGAAATTATAGATTTGAGCCACATTTCAGATAGAAACACTTAAGAGTAAATTATTAAATAAAATTAATCTAAAATTATCTAATTATTAAAAAGTTATTATGAAAAAGTAGTTTTCCTCTACTTAACAGTAAATTTATTCAGTAAGTAAATTTTATATAGTGTAAAAAACAACTTGGCAAAATCTGGAAGCTTGATTATTGTGAGATATCTAATAGATCAGAAATCAAAAACAAAAGTATAGGAAGCACTGCTTAAATGTGGATAAGCAAAATAAAGATTATTTCAAAAAAAAAAAAAAAAATTAGAGCTACTGAAGCATGCTGTAAATAACTAAACAAAGTTACAAGCATAAAAAGATCTGATTGATCAGAATTGTACTACAGTACATGCCCATTAGGGTTTCTCAATTCCCGGTCTTTTGCTTGTCCCAGGATTCTGGGATAAAAGTGAACTGTTTCCCGGAATAGAATTAATTATTTTTAAGGTATACAAAATATCTTGAAATCAAATGATATAATTATTTTTCATTTTTTAAAGTAATTTTAAAGTTCTGTAACATCCAAAATCATATTAATAATGCTGTGTAAGATATATAATAAAATTTACCTTTGAATTACGTAGAAATTTTCACAAATAGAAAAATATTTCTTAAAGTTTGCTGGAAACTGCATACAACAACAACAACAACAAATGCTTTGAATTAAGTTAAAAATTTAAAAAAGAATGAACTTAGATCAAACTTCTAACTTAGAAGGTAATTTTCATTTTTTAAATAAAATATAATACAAAATATTGTAAACTTTTATAAGATTTTAAAAAGCAAAGATGATCAATAATCCGATCACTCACTCTAATTCTTATTTTAGTAATGAAAAGTCTTGCTACTGAGAATGCCCTTTCCAATTCAATTGATGTGATTGGAATCGTGTTTAATGCATTTAAGAGAAGGCGGATATTATGTGTTTTTTCACCTGTAGCCTGGAAGATTTCGAGTTCGTTTTTGAGATTGTAGTACTTCTTTTGCTCTCTAGTATTCTTGATTTGTCTATCTTGGCTGCTTTAATAGCGGCATCAAGCTTATAACTCGATAATTTGGCAATTCGTTTGGCTTTAATAATCAGGTTTATGAAGAAAAACTTTATACTCGCAGACTTCATACTCGTTTGTATCCTTGTCCAATTTGCACAACCCAGCATAATGCATTTATTAAAGCTACTGGGCATGGTTAAAAATTAAGACAGCATAAGCATAATTATTCCATATATTACAGGTTCTGACAAGTAAAGAATTTTCAGAGTCCTGCCACAAATAAGCTACGTATTGATTATCGACCATTTGTGACATGCCATAACAAGCAAAAATTTAAAAAACTAATAGGTAGGTTTAAAATTAATAAATACAAATGCATTCTGACAGTGAATAAGTTAATTATGCTTTCTATTTGCAAAATTCTCAACCTTAACACAAAATAACAAAAAAAGTGAATTTTTAAGAAATTTGCGGGATTTTGTGGGATTTCCCGGGATAAGAAAAATTTTCCGGGTTAAAAGAACAACCGGGATCCTGGAATCCCGTTTGAGAAACCCTAATGCCCATATTTCTACAAACACAAATTTTTAAACCAATGTGCTTTCTGTACTTTCTCACCACACCAGGTTGATATACTTCAACTAAACAACGATCTACAATTACTACTTAATTAACCAGTAACCGGTGTGAAATTCTTTAAAAATTGGCAAAAGTCTTCGATTCCCCTCCTGGGATCTTCTTCAGGCTTATTTTTATATCTTCCGTTATAACTGGATTCTTTAATTCAAATGTTTTTAAAAATTTGAAATATGCCATTTTCCAAAAAAAATTCCGAAAGTGGAAGGAATCCATGTGCTATTTCAAATATAATTTTCTACCAATGGAGATTCATTGTGTGCAATACCTCATATAAATTTATCTTATAAGATATATTATGATTTATCGTCAATTAAAAATTGCCATGCTGCAGAGAGATTTATTTCTTCTTTGAAATTAATGCACGCGGATTTGCGATCGGCTTTAAAGATTTCCACTGCCTCCAAAGTTCTTAGTTGCCTCTGGTGTTGGGTTCAAGAAAGTACATGCAAATTTGGTTTTTAAACCAAATTTGCATGTACTTTCTTGAAGAAATTTTAAATGATTAAGTTATAAATCATCCTTCACAATAAAAAGTTTCAATGTAAAAGTTTGAAAAATTTCAAAATGTATGTTTAAACCGTTAAGTTGATACCATGAATCAATACAATATACTTCACTGAGGAGAAGTCATAGCCTCAATCAATCAAATGCAGATTTAGTTATGAGCAGATCACATTAAAAAGTAAAAATAAATGAGGAGTCTTTATTAATACATCATAACTAAGTGCCAGATTTGTATGCACATGAATTTCTTATATGCTGTGATGATGAAGCTTACATATAAACACAATTTGGGTCTGTCCAATTGGATCAAATTAAGGTTGTATATAAAAAGTTTAAAAAGTGCATAAAATATACATTTATGATTTTCGCTGCATAATTTGCAGATTTTTGAGGCTAAATAAGTCTTTATAAACTTTATAGCTTGTTTGCATGATTGCAAGTGCTATTTTTTTCAAATAATTTATAGTCTTTTCTGCTATCCGTGCAGTGAATCATGAACAGGTCACATGAGAAATATCACTGCTCTAACCAATTACAGAGGAACATGCAAAATTCAAATGTTTAAATTTGAATAGTTTGACTTGCATTCTTTTAAAGTTCCACAAACAAACAGGTTTCATGTTGCTGTGGAAATTTCTCATTTTTCAAATTGTCAAAATCACTTGAATTAATTGGTTAAAATTATTGTAAGTATTTAAATTTAATATTGTTAAATTAATAAATATAGCATTTCATAAAATTGTATAAATATAATGTTTAATTAAATATAAGGGAGGTAATTTTTTGTGAGTTAAGTAGTCAAACTTCCAAGTATTGAGTACGGTTTAACGAACAATATGAGTAAAATAGCAAGAATTAATACCGAATTGCTAAGAAATTATGTACAAAGTTTGGATCCACAACATTTAAAACAGGTAGAAAAATTCTTTATTGTAATGTACACCACAAATTTTTTCTTGATAAAAAAACAGCTTCAAGCATCTCAGCATGTTGAAACATCAAATGTACAATATGAAGCATCAAAATGAGCCAAAATAGTATTTCATCACAAATAAGTCTGAGTTGCACTGAAACTAACTTTAGTAGAGTTCATATCATCAGTTAGGAACAAAGCATTATCAACTTATTAACTAATTACAGATTTAGTGTCAAAGTTAATAAGAGTCTTTGCTCATTTCTCATTATTGTACAGTGCTATAGGCAAAAGATATAACCAGTGATGTAACTATAGGATGAGGAGAACTGGTTAACCATGTCATCCTCATATATCTTGTAAACATTATGTACTGAAGTAAATTCAACCATGATTAATTAGATAGTATAGAAGACTATAAAATTTTATTTGTAACTGACTTGACTGCACACCACCTACATAAAACATTCTCATATATAAAATATAAATTTTTGTCTATAATTTCGTATCTTCTATTATCAGGACTTATTATACTGGCTTTACAGATAATGCTACAAAGTTTTACAGAAAACAATTTTTTATTTTATTTAATATACCTGGACACATACATAATTTTGTGTTTCGGACACATTTGTCCCTCCTCAGCAGGTATCTTTGTATATTAATTTTCAGGTTTTCAATTATTTTTAACTCAACTGGATATTCAAATTTGACCAACAAAAATAGTATTACTATGATCTTAAACATTTGTTCTCGCTCTATTTGACTAACACCTCCTTTTGACTAACCCCTTTTTCTATGAATCTTTGCCATGATTGGTCTTTAATCATTCCCATATGTGTTTTATGTCATAATTTTCAAAACCTACACACTATTTATCCCTTCCCACTTAAAAAATGTGATGTAATAGATGTTAGTAAGAAATGCTTGCAGACAGAAATAAAACAGGCATATATTTCAACTTACAAGTTTTAGTGTATATGTTAGGCTCAAAGACCAAAATCACTCATTGAATAAAAAAAAAAAAAAAGGGCAAAACGCATTGCATTGCGGTCATTTCAAAACGGCCATGAAGTGAAATTCGCGTTGTGGCATTTGTAAAAACAGCCACAAAACAAAATTTGCGCCGTGGCAGCTGTAAAAACGGCCACAACGTGTTGCAGCTTTCATGATATTTGTCCACTATGTGTTGTGGTGATTAAGAAAAGCCATAATGCAATCTGAAGGTTAGTTGAAGCAACCACAATATGAAGGATAGGTTGTAACTTGTCAATGGGCGCATTGCAAACACTTGCAGAGTTTGTATTGTGTTCATTCTTGACCAGTGCTGCTGTTTCTAGGGTAATTCCCCTTTTCAAGAGTAATTTCAACTTCTCAGAGTAATGTTTCGGGTAGTCTTATATTTAGGGTAAATCTAGGGTAAAACTACCCTGTGTTCTGATGCTATTACTTATCGCTCCACAAGTTTCGTTGGAAAAAGTTTTAGCCTAAAACCATTCTGTTTTTCCTTATAACTGGAGGGTTTTAGGATAGAACAACAGAAGCTAAAGAAATAATGCAGATTGATGCTAGGTACAGTACATGGGTGTACACTGTACAGTGATACTTTGGTTTTCGTCTATAATCCGTCCAAAAACAATCAGCGAAATCCGAAACCAATGATAACCGAAGTCAATGAAAACAGAGGTATTACTGTATATTACACTTGAACAAGATTTCGCTTTTCTCAACCTTCATGCCATTGAACCATTGGCACTCTCCATATCAGATGTAAATTAATACCTCTGATAAAGCCTAAAAATCTTAAGACATTTTAGTTATTAAAATTTTCAAAAACAGTAAGAATTGTTCTGATTATTATTTCACAATAATAGTACAGGGATCTGCATCATAGAATTGTTTGTCTTATTTTTTTATTCGACCTTGAGCTCGGAAAGTTTTCTCAATTTAGGGTAATTTTCTGCAGTTGAAATTGGTTCGATTGTTTTAGTTAGGGTGCCTAATGTTGACAGGGGACGTGCAGCTCCCAGAAATGTTTTAGCTGTTGTTATGAGCATTAATCCATCAGGTCTCTATCAGTTAGGAAACAAGGAAAGTCTTCTTAATCAACTTTATGCTTGTAATGAATTTACAATTTCTACAGTAACTTTATTAACATTCAGAACGTACCCTCAACTTTATTAACACTTCGCTCAGCATCCATGTTAACATCTGGAAGTAAGCAAGGGTTTATAATGTGTCACTGTAAAAGATACTGTATTGATAAAAATGCAAATGCCGCTCAAAGAACATAAAATACATGAATAATTAAATGTTGTTGTAAAGTAACCAAGTTAAATTTCTGTATGTGGTGAATAATTTTGTTACCTGCTTATATAAGATGATTGAAGATAAATAAATCATAATGAAAAAAAAACGTTTTATTTTCTTATCATCACTCATTATTAGTTAACATCCAGAATGTGTGGTGGCTTTTAACCACAATAAATCCATCGCACAGTGGTTTTTAACTTTAGCAGCTGAATTTATTTTATTGTGTACACCTTATTTTATTGTGTATTTTATCAAGCACCTACAAGTATATGTAATTAGACCTTTAGCACTTTTTAGTAGTGTTGTAACGAATAGTATATTCGGCCAGGAGCGTAGCCGAATAGCCGAATATTCGACCAAACCAATCGGCTCGATTAACGCAAGTACGAAAATTGGCACGCAAACCGCATTATAGCCAAGACCTGCTCTCCATTGGCCCACTGTCACTACGCTTCACCAATCGCGTTATTCTTGACAGTTCAGACAAGAGCGTCATGGCAGTATGTGATAAATGATGATATCAACTGTGAATAACAATGAAATGACCTACACATGTAAATAACGGAAAAAGAACAGAGAAAGACCGCAAAGTAAAAATGTGAAAATAAATATGAAATTGAGTTGATAGCATAATAGAACAAGTCGAAGCAGCTTATTGGCGCCAAATTTGCGGCCGTCAATGCCAAACAAGTGTTGTCATAGACTTCGGAAAGCTTAATGCTTGTAATGAAAGTCATTTAGTGTGCACGGGCGAAAGCCTGGGACCATTCGTGCTATCAAGCTGTCTCGAATCTGTGAAATCATAACTATGACATATACCGATGTCCTATCTGTCTCTTTTCTATGTTATCACCAGGCTATGAGTCACGTAATTATAAGATGGAAAAACGACGACGGAAAAGTGACGAATCGAAAGTATCGTGAGCACATATTATTATGTATGCTTAGGCATACGTGGACTAAAGAGATAGAGGAAAGAGAAAGGAAAGAGCAAAGACGAGTGCTTAAAAAGAATAGACAGGGTCAGACCCTCAGATGTGTGTGACAATTCTCGAACAAATAGGTGTGTACGTGTGCTGATATTTGTAATTATAAATTGTAAATACATGTGACTAATATTATTTTTTTTTTTATTTTGTGAATTTTATAAGTTATAAATAAATATAAACAAACAACACTAACCCGATAACATTAAATCTAAATACCAAAATGATTAATTTACTGTGTTTTTGTTATTTCTTACTCCTGTTTTTAGGTATTCGGTATTCGGCCGAATAGCGAAAAATAGGCCGAATACCGAATAGTAACCGAATATTCGTTACATCCCTACTTTTTAGCAAAACAAAAGAAACAAATGTGTATTTTTCTCCATATATTTTATGTCTTTGAAATTTTTTTAAGTATGAAAATTAAATTTCTAGGAAAACTTGTAGAATTAATGTTGTTCAACATTAAAAATTGTAAATAAAACGTTTTGAGCCTATAATCCATATTTTAAAGTTACAAACCATTGTGTGTCATATGATCCTGAATCGTGGTTGACCAGCTAACGTTATGGCTTTTCTTAATCACCACAACATGTAGTGGTCAAATATCATGACAGCCTCGACACGAATTTCGCTTTATGGTCGTTTTTTTCACTCAATGAGCGATTTCGGTCTTTGAGCCTAACACACACATATACATATTATTAGTGATGCTTTTAACTCTTAAGATCTAAACATTTCTTCTTTCTATACACATGAAGACGCAATCGTTTTTACCCCTCAGGATACAAGGGAATTTGTATAGTAAAACCAGTCAAACAATTCTCTCATTGGCTGATTTCATCTCAAACAGATTAAGGCAATTTTGGCCAAACCTCAGTTTCAATTTTTAAAAAAGATTTTATTTCAAAATTTAGCTGCTAGGACAAAATTTGCACAGCTATCCCCTTAATTTGCATGTTATGTATGTTTTCTAACAGATTTTGGGAGTTAAGAAACAAAGTGCAATAAGTTTTTACAATTATATTTACAAAGATTATAGATTAGATTAATAAATATTCACAAAGATATGATTATGTTCCCTCTACCTCCATGCTCTAAAAACTACATTCACTGTATAATACACTTCATGGCAAAATGCAACTGATCTGATTGGAGTTGTTACACACACACAATTCTTTTAAGACAACTAGATTGTGAATATTGCTTTGATAAATGAGGCTTTTTAGTTAATCCCATAACCAAAAGTTACAGGAGTTCAGATCTGGTAACTTAGAAGCTTCATTTAGCAATGACTTTCTACACTTTTGGATTGTTTCTTCTTATATTCAATACAAAGAACTGTTTAAGAGAAAGTAATATTGTTCTAAAAATGTACTTTCTTAAATAACAATTTAATCTAGCCAAAAATAAAAATAGTTAACAAAAGACAAAAATAGTGATGCTTTTACATGTCGACAATGACTTTTGCCAGGAAAGTTTATGATGTTGAACTTGTGTCAAAATAAAACAATCAGAGATTTACATCATTTGCACATTATGTAAAGTTGAAAGTGATTCAATTAAAGAAATCTTTACCAGTTTTAAAGTATATACCATATACCTTAATTACAATCTTGTACATATTTCTGAAATTATACAAATGCCAAATAATTTCATTGAAAATCAGTGTACATGAATTGGTTTATTAATTTATTTAATGATTCAAGAATATAGTGGTACGAGTGGCACCTGCAGACTATAAAAAAGGGCATAAAATAAACAGTCTGTTTATTTTATGCCCAGTTAATTAATCCCTCTATGCTACCAAATATATCAAAATTGCATTAATTAGGTTAAATACATTGGTACCTTGGTACTTGACTGAACAATGACGATTCACTAGAACATATTTTCGGTTAATAACAAATATTTTTATTTTGTCATCAGTAGAAAAGTTTTCTGTGATAAAAACAAGTAACTAATTAAAACTAAAATGAAATCCTGGAGCTCCCATTGGGATTAAGAAAAGGGCAACTCAATGATAAAGGGGGATGTGTGCCCCAATTTACAGATGCCAGAGTGGTATAGACAGACATATGATTAATGCAAGTAATTAGTAAACTTAAATTTATACATGTAATTATTTTATTGTGACATTGTAACAATGCATGGTTGCAATTTTTAATTATTTGATCTAAAATATATGCTTTCCATCTCAAATTAGTAGTGCCTTGCTGGTCATCTAACTCACTCCTTTCAGGGAAAAATTTTTGAATTGAAATAGCATGTCTTCTGGTGCAAACTGGAAGTTTGTATATAGTTAATCAGGGCCTCCTGTCACCAAGCTTTCCATATTTGGTCGTGACTTTCATCTATCTAACTCTGTTCTCAAGATTAAGGAAGGGCAGACAGATGGACGATAGTAGGAATTTATAGATGTATAATTTTTTCAAATTGCAGCCTGATAATTTAAGAATATTTTGGAAAAACAAAGAACTAGAATGCAAATGTAATAACTACAGATTCAATGCAAACTTACCACAAGATGTTAATCTAACCATCTACATTTCGGCCAAATTACATCATTTATTAATTAGCTTCATTAAAGCCCAAGTGTCAAAATAAAAACCATCCCTTAAATTACTCCAGCAAGTATTATTTAATGAACAAAAACATTTTTGACTCAGCTGATAGGTCTTCATCAGTTGTCAAATACATAATGGTCATTAGAACATACAAGAGTTATGTATCATGTTCTTGCTCAGTTCCTTAACAGTGTGGATAGCTGTGTGCAGGCTATCCCACACGGCTACCCACACTGTCAACATTCTCCAAAAACTTTGTTTTGAAGATTCACATGATTCACATCTAACAATAAGGTCAAGACAGCAATGCATTTGTGGTTCTACAGCTTAGCCAAAAACATTTTTTAATGAAGGAATAGGAAAACTTATGGACAAAATGTATTGAAAAGCAGGACGATTATGTTGGGGAAAGGTATATTTGACTTGCTGAAGGTTGATTACAATAAATTCTAAAACCAAAGTGGAAATAATTTTTGACTTACCCTCGTACAAACACAAACATTTACTGTAATATAAGACTTTTCCAATAGTGAATAAATCCTAGAAATAGTTCTTTTTGAAAGTAAAAAATGTTAAAAATTGGTTACTGGTGCTGTCACAATCATCAAACACTCCATTCTGTTCTTCACTTGTTAGCAAACTAGATACATGTCATTTCTTGTTTAAAAATTATCCAATCATGTTTCTAAATGTTGCTTTAAAAATCTCTGCAACACCACCTCTTTTGCATTTAAAAAAATTTCTTCAATTCCTTTTCATGTTAAAAAATCCTTACATCAATGGATTAATCCCTCTACTTGACAACAGTGTTGAGAAATTGCTACACATTCTCAAAATTCAGAACCAGCTTTACCCAGAGGCATGAGGGTACTTCATACTTTACCCAAGAATGCTCAGTAGTATATGTTTTAGTCAGCTAAGTCTAAGTTTATCCTCATTCCTAGCTCTACCCATAAGATAAAATTCATTGTAGATGACAATAAAAAACAGAAAATATCCAAAAGTTTGAGCTATGATACTCATATCTTCAGGAATATTTGTTACAAGAACATTGTTTATGGACACTGAATCAAACTAGAACAAAAAATTTCCATAACAATAGATAAACAAAGTTTTTTAAAATTCAAAACAGCTCAATAAAATCATTATCATGGTTGGAAATATTTTGTTCTAATTCAATTCAGTGTCCATAAACAATAAAAGTCTTATAATAAATGACCTTGACGCTTAGAATCATAATTCAAAAAATGTTTAACAATAAAATATCCATTTTCATTGAATTGTATTTCTATTAAAGCAGCTTTTACATTATGCTATTCAAAACTGCTAAAGTTGTAGCTTTGATAAGAAAAGTGTGGATTCAGACTAACTGGGATAGTTTATTCTGTTGTAGATTCAGAGTGAATGTTTAGATACAACTTATTTACTAGATTATACATATTATATTTCAAAGCCTAACTAATAATACCAATCTTACTTGTAGCTAGGGAATTCGATCCCGGTCCTTATTTCTAATCCCGGGATTTCGGTTATACTTATTCGATCCCGGGATTATTTCGGTATTGAGGGTTAATAAAAAATAAGAAAATCTTACAGAAATTAAAAATCAAAATTTAGACAAAAATCAACATATTTTACGGTATACACCTAGTTAATTTAATCACTCTAATTAATCAGACTTACAGTCAGACTAACCAGACTTAAAATCACAGTCTTCATGTTAAATTTATTCTTTTTTAAGCATCACTGAGATCTCTTTAAACTCACATAAATTGAAAAAACTTTTATGTAACAAACTATGCAAATAAACCTTGAAAATTCACAAAAATCTCTCTTAACATCGACTAAATAGACTACTTTCATATAACAACCTAGTAAGTAGGTAGTAAAGTAAGTTTCTTAGGAAAAAGTATTTAAAAATAATATTAATCAGTCACATTTTTCTTAAATATAAAGAAAACTAATTTAATAGGAACATTCTAATTTGAATTGCGAAAATATGATCTGAGAAATAACAATGCATCTAGTGTCTCACCACCAAGTCTGCTTCTCAATTTGTTGCACATATATGCAGCTGCTGAGAAAACGCGTTTAGGTTTGATGGAAGTTGGAGGAATCGTTAGTAAATACTTATAAGCTTCGAGGACACGGGGAGGATGGAAGAAAACAGTCCGGTCGACACGGATCGGGATTGTAGGAGTAAAGGCTATAATCCCGATTGTTTCGATCATTGTAAGCATGTTTTTCAAAAAATAAACGCGTTAATTTTGTAAATTCGGTCTCTGTGTGAGTCTCTCAGCATTCAGCAAACCACTACCCCGAAACGTAAAAAGACTTTCTCGCATCATCCTGACAGATCGCGGGCAAGGCGAGGGTCATAACCTTTTCACCTAAGGTCGACCCCCCAAGCGAGAGGCGTCGGGTCTATATTAACCACACTGGCAAAACAAGATGGCTGACACATTGACAGGTAAAACGCACTGAGTAATGCTCTTGACTGCGCCAGAAAATCGATTGGCGCCCGCGAAAATTCAAAAATACAAAAATGAAGTATATTACCAAGTAACCCAGTGAGAACTGCTTGCCTATCATTTTAGTTGAAAATACAAGAAGTTTTATTCCAAGCAAGCATCGCAAGCCCGCTTGGTTAATTTCTGCTGCTTGCTTGGAATAAAATTTCTTGTATTTTATATTAAAATGATAGGCAAGCAATTCTGTTAAAAGCACTGGCACTGAACGTTTCGCTTCATGCAGTCTATTTTGCAATTTTTTTAAAATGATGTCAATCCCGAAAATCCCGGGATTAGGAAAACTTAATCCCGAAAATTTTGGGACTGAAAAGTGGTCGGGATCCCGATTTTCGAGATCCCGGGATCAAATCCTATACTTGTAGCATTTTGGATTCAGTACCATTTCAAACTGCTCTTTTCTGCTCCTTTCTAATTATTAATTACCAAAGTTTACACGATAATTATATTAAAAAATTAATCATCTGATTACTAACTATTAGCATATAACCACCAAATCAAATTTAATAAAATTGAATTAATGTATTCTTATTGTCAATAGAAAGCAGTATGATACAGTAACTTGACAATGTGTCACATGATAATTATTGTTGTTTGTACAGTGACATTCACATGCCACACACATTTTGCAAATCCTGTATTAAAATTATTTAATTTAATTTCATTTCCTTAATTTTTTGCTTAAGGTCTGGAAAACAAATTTACATTCACCACACTACCTTTTTAATTAGGTTTTTCTTGTTAAATATTCATTTATTTTTTGAAATATGATAAATATATCAACTATTTGAAAGATTATACTGGTAATTATACAATATTTTTTTAATGCACATATTTAGAAATGTAATCAACTTAGATCAAAATACTTTTCTGTAGGTCTCAATAAAGATCTTAACTACAAATTCAGTGGACATGATCTGATATAATGCCATTCTATTGATAGAAAGTCCAAACTTAATGTGTGACAATTCACTGTGGAACAAACCAGAGATGGGAATTTCTCAAGACCTGAGGGCATCTATCAGAAATCACTATCACAATTAATGTGGTCAACCATGTCTAAGAACAGAGAAAATTAAATCTGTACAAAGAATAGAGAGCATTATTTCTAACTAGGATGAATGGGGAATTTGTGGCAAATACTGTGTAATATGAAATACATTTCACTATACTAATACATATACAGTACTTTCATTCTCTTTCCTACTTCATTTTTTTATTATTGGTGAGAACACTCAATAATTTCAACAATACAATATTTTTTAATGTAAAATCAAATTAATTATTAAAAAGAAATAACTAATATGTTTCTATAATTTAAAATAAAATTTTGACAAAATAAATAATCTGAATTATCTTTAGAAAATTTATACAATTCTGAAAAATAAACCATTTAAATTACAATTAACACAGATTTTTTAAAAATCTGCATAACTTCCCTAACAAATTTTTCATTTACAGAAGTTTTTTCATATAAAAGATAGAGTTTTATGTAATGAATAATATGCATTTTTTAATTTAAGTTATCAGATTACTTTTAGAAACTGACTTTTATTTAGAATTAATTGAAAATTAAATAACAAAGTTATCAAAAGTAAGATTATTACATGCAAACAAATTTGTTTTATTCTTATACAGTTTAACAAGTTTACACAAATATTTTAAGCAATCAGAAAAGTGGACAAACATTTAAAAGGAAGTCATGTTTATTGATTTTAAAAAAATATATCACAATCACTGTCAAGCAACAAAATATTTAGTAAAAACAAAGTTAACATGACTAATAAAAATTCAAGTCAAACATTTCGTAAACAGACTTCAATTGTTAGAAAATATTTTCGTATAAAAATATAAATTTTAGGAACATTTCTGCATTTTCAGAGATTAAAAAATGAATTAATTCATTCATTTCTTAATTTCTGAAGATATGATGATAATTGCAGAAGTACTGTACATGGACATTGGTCCATATACTTCTGCATGCCTAAAAATAGTTTTTATTTCAGAAAGCATTGAATATTTTTTGTAATCAATATAAATTTAAAATTATCAATATACAGTACTTTTTTTCAATTATGCTTTTTAAGTTTTGAATGAAATCAATATAAAATCTCTTCTTTATAAATATAAACATTGAATAACCCAGTTCTTGATTAATGCCAAACAATATCAAACTTTAAATTATACAAATGTAATTTGTATAATGTAAAATTTTTGCTCATTTCCATTTTTGTTCATTCACGTTGCATGTCTTTAACTACAAGAACAAGAAGTCTGATGACAGAGCTTTATAAAGATTTTAAGAACTGATCACATCTTTGTATTGGAAGAGAGCTGTTAAAAAAAAACTTGTAAATTCCATTCTAGCCATCCATATTAAGTATGACAAATCTAAAAGTTTTAGCACTAAATATGACAACTTAAAACAAACTTTCCATTTTTAGAGATCTTAATACTAAGATAATGAAAAAAACTATAAAGTTTAAGGACCCTGCACAAACCTTACAGGAAATAGCTCCTGGTGTTCTAGTGGTCCTAATCAAAGTCTCCATAGACACAAAGTCAAATTATGAACAGTTTTTGAGTTATTGAGCATACAAGATGCAAAAACAGCATAATTTGCACAAATGTGAAACCCTAAATCTTTGTCATTTCAAAATATAAAATAATATATTTATGAACATTATTGATGTTCAGTAATAGACTGATTGCAGTTTATACATATTCTCATCAGATTCGTTATGACAAAAGGTAATCTAATAAAAGACCTTGCATTTTTGAACTGTGATGTAACTTATTTGCTAGCATTTTCATCTCCATCAAACAATTTCTGAAACCATAAAGTTAATTTAAAATTATGAAGTTAATAATTAATGTTAATAAGGAAGAATTATCAATTTTTCTCTCATTTTTTTCTACTTCAGATAGATGAGATATTAAATGTAAAACTATTTTAAGGGGAAAGAGACATTTGCCAACATGAATGAAACTTTGAGAAAAGAATTATTTATTTATTCAATAATAAATATATCACCTTTAAAATTAATATCTCAACAGTTCCTTTTCAGTCATTATTGAGTTTTGTCAGAAGGGCACTCATACACTATATAGAAGACCATGTCATATCTACTACTGTTCATACAGCAAAAGTATATATGAGTCAGCCTAAGTTGTTTTAGGCCCTTTTTCACTCTGGAAGTACTAAAGGAGACTGAGCTGGAACAGGTCTGTCAGATTAAAGGATGGAGGGAGACGTGGATCTGATTGCAATTGTTTTACTTTTACATTTTAAAAATGTTTTTGTACTATATCATAAATAATTTTATTGTTTTTTTTCTTGCACATTTTATTACTTACTCTTAATTCTAACATTACTCACACATTAATCATATGTCTATTTCCATCACTTTCATCTGACATAAACCCTTCAGCTCAAGCTGACTCATGTTTACTCTTTTGCTGCAAGGACTATAGCATGGTATGAACTCAAACAGTGCAAGAATCAAACTTGTGTGTATTGTATAATAAATGATTTCACCACAAGAATATCCAGATAATGTCACAGGCATCAATAATGTTTGAAAGCATATGATTTTAAAATATAAAACGTTATCATCCAAGTTTTTGTGTCTTAAATGCATGATTATAAAAAAAAAAATAAGATGATAATTTTTGAGCTTAGTTTGTGCCAATTATCACAATGTTTCAATCATGATTACTAGAACTACAAAACATCAAAAATTCAGCCAAAAACCACCAGAACCCATTTACCTAAGATAAAAGTTAAAAGGTCCTTAAAAATTTTTCATTTAATTAAAAGAGAAAATGTTACAGTATACAGTTTAACAGAATTATTCACCATAAAATGAAATTTTTACTTTGTATTATTTGTGATAATACAGAAAATTCCATATTATCAAGGATATTAAGAATTGAAAAATTACTACAAGTTGATCAAGATAAAATCATCTTTATGGTTTTTGGTGGTGGATAGTTAGGGTGTGACTATGCAGACGCAAGTGAGCAAGAATATGTGGCAAGAAGAGGTGATGCCATTTCACTCTCTCTGTTTCTCGCTGTCGTCTGTGTGGTCGTAATAAATGAGAGTGAGAAATGTCATTACCTCTTCTTGCAACATATTCTCACTTGCTTGCATCTGCATAGTCACACCTTAATGGTACAACAATTATGTTTGAAGTACTTACCTACCTCCAGAAACACTCGTGGGGTGTATCTAAGTAACAAGCAGCTAAGCAACCGAACCAATGACAAAATTCATTTTATATGAAATGGAGTTCTTCTTTACTTATATGGAGATTTTAGCACTTCATAGGCTCTCTCTCCGATTCGACTCTCCGGCACCATCACTTAAATCTCGTTCGTGCAATGTATTCTTCTAATGCCGCCACTAGGTGGTGGGGATTGATCTGTCTCACCAGCTCATAGATTGCCCTCAATGTGCTATTATTGTTTAATTGTTCCTCCAAGGCGGTGCCCAGGTCTCTGCGGGCTATTTCATACCTCGGACATTTTAGCCAATAGTGCGCCACCGTTTCCCTCTCCGTACAGTGGGCACTGAGGCATGTCGTGTAGCCGTCTGGAGTGCAAAAAGTCATTCAATGGGGCTGTTTCCGTGCGCAAGCGCGCTAATAACGTCTCCATGCTCCTGTTTGACGTGTAATGATAGTGCCAGTTGACGTTATATCATTGACTTGCTTATGTAGCTGATGGTCATCTAGACCAACGGTGGGCAACCCCCGGCCCGCGAAAAGTTTCTATCCGGCCCGCGAGATGTTTAGAAGAAATTATAAATAAATATTTTCCGATGTAATTCGTCTAGTTTAAATTGAATATTATTTTCTGAAGTGTTGCGGCAGCAATGACAGGAAAAAATAAGGGAGTCATTTCCTTATTCAAACAAAATATGGGAGAACAGAATTTTTCTAAATTATTTATATCTAATCGCATCATCCATCAAGAAAATCTATGTGCAAAAGCTATGCAATTAGAAAATGTAATGTCTGTCGTATCCAACTACATAGTGCTGTTTTTATTGTGTTTAAAGTCACTTAGATTTTACAAATAGGTGAGCCGTTCACAGCCCGGCACACGCATTTGTAAAATCTAAGTGACTCATACAACACGGAATTCATATAAAACGGAATAATTAACGGTGTTATAGGGGAGGTCGACTGTAGTAATTAATTTCTTTTTATTTATTTATTTATTTCATATTTGCAGGCTAAAAATTTACATGTCACAAGGTGTCAATTAACTACTATGGCCCGCGGAAAAAACGTAAAATTTATTCTGGCCCATGTTATAAAAAAGGTTGCCCACCCTTGATCTAGACATAACTTACTCCATGTCTTTAAAATCAATTCAGGATGTAATGTATCAATGTCATCTTGATTTGCTTACTATATATGCTGAAATAAGACAACCTCAGGGTTTAACTCAAAATTCTGCTTTAGACCTATATTCACTATATTAATCTACTCAAAGATATATATATATAGTACCAATATTTCAATATTCTAGAACTAAACTGAAGACTCAGTGTATGGTAGCCTTTGGCCTTTTCATTGAGAAACTAACTGCAAACCTTCCAAAATTATGTTATATAAAACATACAAAAAAAGGGGGAGCAACAGGATCTATACAGAATAACATGAAAATCTCAACACCATCCTTGCAATTCCTGCAAACACATTAAGAACACAAATGTTTTGGCATATTTCATAAGTCTGCATCAGGCAGGGCTGTTGAGTCGCATAAAAATCTACCGACTCAACTTTTCCTTACCATCCAACTCTCTGGGCGGACTAGTTACCGAAAGAGACCCGGAAGTTCTGATGTCATTATGTGACCTCAGAATAAAAGATTCAATAAATAGAGTTCTAATAAAGATAGAACATAGAAACTTTTAATTTCAAAGCTAAAGGACTCCTCTGAGTAATATATAAATATGTATTCAATAATAAAATATGTATTCGCCTGTTATATATAACAAAGTGTAGCGCTCGGTCAAAAAATGACCTATCCCAAATTTTTACATTTTTGGACTCAGAACACCTTGAAATTTCAAGTTAATTAAGCAAAAGATTTGAGGTTTTTTCTATATGTGTGGATGTTAGACTGTGGGGGGGGCATGACTTTGTTCACCTTGTAAGGAACCAAGTCCGTGCTTTATTTTTAGTTTACTTTTACTTTGCTTTATTATATTTTTGTTTGGGGCTTATGTTTGGTTAGGATGAAGGTTTCCTCACCCACCACCCTAACGTTCAAAATGAGAAGATAAAAGATTAACCAACTCACCGACGACGAAACGACAGCGCCATAGCTAGCATTGCACTCACGTGCACGCCCGAGCGGCAGAATTGTAAGTCCGCACTGAAGGGGGGGGACACCCCAATAGACTTTCTAGGAACTTGTGTAACCTTAACAAAACATCCCGATAATTGTTAAAGAAATGCTGTAAAAGGTTAACAAAGTATTGTCGAGAAATAAGCTACCAGATAACGAAGAGAAAACAANAGAAAATTAGATTTATTAATACAATTCTAATTTTATTTCATTTAATCACAAATAAAATATCAAATGCACTTAAATTCACACATTGACCTGCAGAAATTACTCGCATTTTAAACTTTAAGGAAACAATGTTGTAAAATTGACAACATAATTTCTTCATGTAAAGCTTGGCAATCAGAAACCTTTTATGCCAATTAACAGTTGAATCCACTCTCCATTGATTACACTTATGAGTTTCTCCAACTTCTGATTTTCAAATAATCATCTGTTTTCACATGGGAATAGATTAAAACTTATATCGGGCTCCTGTGTGACTTTGAAATTCAATTCAAAAGCTTTGCTTTTCCTATTGCTACTCATCTTTACTCCTGACAATACCCAAGAAGGATTCAAATGACCCAGATAAAATACTTTTGTTTTTAAACACCAGGGGTGAGCATCTGGTAAAAAAAATGCAAATACATGGTTCACAAAAATTATTGCAAAAATGCAAAGAATCCTTCGCATGTGCATATAGGACAACCTAGGTTTTTGAAGCGGTGAAAAATGAATAAAAACCTCTCTTATATGCAAGTAAATACAGTATATAAGTATAACATTAAATGATTATAAAAACAAATAAAAATATATAATTTTTTTATATGTTGTGGTTGACTTACCTGTCTTGCAATAAAACATTCCTATGTGTATTTTCATGCAGTAAATAGAGGTTTGTAGTCTTTATGATTTATGCATCTTCCTTATAATGCAGCTTTAAATATTTCTAATGTTCTTAGTTTATGTTCATTGTACACATGCTCTAACATTTCGGCCTCATTAAGATTTGCAGCACATACTGTACTAAAGTAATTACCAGATTATTGCTATCAATATTATGTTTATGTTCTGTCTTCTTGTTAAAAACCTATCTATAGAACCAATATATATACAACAATTGTCAGTTAAATCTTTCATCTATCACAGGGAAAAGAGCACCTGGAGTATGCTCCAGGTGCTCTTTTGCTGTTTACTTTATCTTTGCCATTCCTTAATAATTTGTAAACAGTAGGATTTCTGTGATAGCATACACACTTATTTGAATATTTGTTTGTAAATTGAATTTAGTCTAAAATCATAGTAGACTAAGGTGTTGGAAGTAGGGTTGAGATTTCCTTGTTAATCATAGTTCCAGCTTTGTTCATCACTTCTATATAGACTACCAAATAACATCAAAATCTTCATTAATTCATTCTCTTATTAAGTACATCCTTGTATATCAGGTCTACCAGTGAATATGTTCAAGCTAAAATGAACACCTCGAATAAAATATTAATAATTTACACAAAATAGTACCATGATACTGTGATATGCCTTTGCTTATACTCTCCCATCTGTCAGTGATATACAGTTGGTGCATCAGCTGTTGGAAACATTGTATGATGTAGTGGCCATCTATACTAAATTTTTATCATCATATTTATTTCTTTTTTGGTTCAATGTCATGACTTGATGAATTTATTGACACTTGGCAAATAATTTCATCATCAACTTTTAATCCACATAAATACGCATTTCGGGATTTCGCCCTCTTCAGTCTGTTACATACATAGGTTGTATCTTGTGTACAGTACAGGCACCTTCCAAGTGTCAATAAATTCACCAAGTCATGACATTGAACCAAACAAAACAACAAGAAGAAAACACGTTTCAACAAATAAATAAAATAATATTAATTTCTGTTAATTATTTAAGTTTACCAAATATAAATCTGTTGAAATCTGGTAAAACTTGCTGGAGTTACAACACAGTGACTGTTAGGAGTGGTATTCCATTTAGTTATAACATTAAGTATTAGCACTGTATACTTGCCACATAAATTGACTACTTAGATAAAATAACTAATACTGTAAACTCCCGATTATCTGTGTGCAGATTATCCATGCATAAATTTAATTTAAAAAAAATAATTATATGTTTATGTATTTTTTAAATAGTTGTTTGCATTCATGTTTACGAATCCTACAAGTGTGTTCATATTTAGATATTTGAAGTGGGTGGTAGGGGTATCTGAAGTCAGTTGGACTGGTTTTAGTTAGGCCACTTCTTTTGCACCAGACGTTTCTTTTTGGAGGAGAAAACGATAGCGAGTACATTTATACAAAGTTTCGTTTAGTTGCATGTTATAATACGTATTACAATTTAAGATTTGATATAACTCTCCCACAAATACTTTTAGTGTAAAATTAAGTAAAATAAGGTTTTTTTTTTTTTTTTTAATTTTCAGATAAGTACCCTTAAAATGCCTAATAATTGAAAGAAAGTCATACTGGTACTATAAAACAAAAACTAACATTAAGTGAAAAATTTGAAAAAGGTGAATCTACATCAAATCTACATGTTGTATTTTAGAAATAAATAATTATACAATAGTTTGGATTATCCGTGCCATCTCTCCCCACCATTAGCCCGGATAATCGGGAGTTTACTGTATATGAAATCTCATTAAACATACTAAAGATATTCTCATTCTTCCTAATGCAACAAATAAATTCAAATAGTTAATTAATGTGTTGTATTTCTGCAAATGAAGTCAATAATTAATAATTAATATAAATTTTTTACTACAGTTTACTTTAATAAAATATCTTGTTTATGTGGAATGGAAATGAATTTATTCTTCCAGATACGAAATATACTTCATTATAAAATTTCTTTTAAATTGCTTCAGGAGTCATGACAAACTTATATAGAGAGAAGATTTTTATTCTATTTGTCTTTAGTCTTTCATGAGAAACAAAAAGTTGATTTTTCAAAATCCTATTGAGACAATAAGATTTTGAAATATGATTTAAATGTATCATTTTTTTCCAATTTTATTTATATTATAAATAACTTAATAATTGTGAGTAAACTACTTGAAGTTAGTTTTTGTTCTATAGAACACCAACACTTCTAGTCTCTGACAGTTTTAAATTTTGTCACGTGTTCATTGCAGATGCTTTGTTGAATATATGGATATGTTTTGTTATTTATGAACATACTGTACAATAATGATTAGTTAAATTAGAAAAAATTACTTTAATCCATAAAGTTTTAAATATTAATTTTTCTCTGTTTGAAAAGAATACTAAAAAAGTCATTAAAAAAATTTAATTGAAATGTAAAAAAGTGTTTTTATAATATATATTTTAAATGAAATCAGAAAATATTTCTTATAAGTCTTCATATTATTTGCAAAATTGCTTTATGTATTTTTTTTTTACAAAAATAATTTTAAATTACTACATTTTAAATGGACTAATTAAGTTATTAAATCAATATCTTTTGAAATATTTAGTGATAAACAATTTAGATTTATTTCATCAGTTTAGAAAAAATTTGAAAAAGTAATGCACAAAAGTAGATTCCAAATGTGAAACTCTTACCAAATTGATATGCACAGTGCAATTAAGCAGTAATTTTTTTAGCAATTGAGACAATGATGTCATTATGAAAATTTGGCATCTATAGTGCCAGATTTTCTGAATGTAATCATAACTTTTCTAAATTTTGATCCAGTAATTTCCAAAAATTATTAAATAGCAGCTTCATAATTATTAACAATATTCTCCCACATTTCAATCACTATCACTGTTCATTGATATTCTTCATTTGTACTGACATATGCAAAAGTGTTTCAATTTTTTTTTTACCATTTAGATATGAGAATTGAGATAGTTTTATGCTTGTTAATGTTAATAAATCTAAGAAAAATTTATATTATTAATATATAAATATATATTTTATAATTAAACAGAAACAAATATCAGTATATTATTACTATTCATCAAAAGAAAGAAAATCTTTAAATAAAAACAGATATATCAAATTACTATCAGACAAGACAGATAACTGTAGATATTATGAGATAGACATCGGTTGAACATTCGTCCTTGCACCAGTTATCATATTGCAAAGAATCATATTGTCTACATCCCTTTTTGATGACTTCAAATACTTTGATGAAATACTAGAATCTTATACAAAGGCTAATATACAAGTAAATTTCTTCTTACACTGAAAAATTAATTTATTTTTAAATTTAAAAAGTATTACTGATTTTGATACTATAAATTCCAAATATAATATTTTAAAAATATTCAGAAAATTCAGATTATTTTTGGGTCAATTAACAGATTAATTATTGCTGCATTGTAACATGATGTAACTAATATATGTCTGGAAATGAAGACCAGATAATGTAAACAATAATGATCTACACAGTAAGAAGTAATTGTGGATTTACTTCCCATTTTATCCTGTCTGTTAGAAATTTTCTAAATTATTTAATTAAAATTTAAAAATAATTTCTAATTATTAATTGTATCATTTAACTGCAACTGAACTGCTGAATTTTAGATCAAATTTTATAATTTAATTAATTAAAAACTTCTAAAATAATTTTCTGATGTTATATAATGATAAATTATTTTTATATAACAGCACATTTTACGTTAAATTCTAAAAAAAAAAATTCTAAATGTAACATTTTTATTAATGACTGAAACTATCTTCTTGTACAAAGATTATAAAAGTTTCTATCTTGTTTCATTAGTTATTAATGCTTAATAATATGTAAAAATTAAAAATCTTAAAATACTCATCAGTATTTGTTTTTGGCATACTTATTATATTTTGATATTTCCTGCATTTAGGATAATTTCTTATAGGTATTAAAATATTAGCAAGATAAGTCACTAAACTGGTGTCAGGCAATGTGTATGCCACAAAAACCAAAACAACATGGCCAAGTAGTAAAATACAATTATACTATAGCCTTCTGAATTCAAAAATAACTGGTTTTCTGGTAATTCCAGATTTCCTGAGTCTGATATTTGGTCTGTTAGGATGTGACTATGCAAATGCAAACAAGCAAATTTTCTGAGCGAGCGAGAATGTGTGGCAAGAGATGATGATGTTTTATGCTCTTGTATGTATGGTTGTAATAAATGAGAGTGAGAAACAGAGCATAAAAAGTCATCATCTCTTCTCGCTCACTCACATCTGCATAGTCACACCCTAACTGTAAAAGATTTTAATATAGGAAAGGATTTTACCAAAATATCTTTGTAATATGTATACTATACACTTAAATAGCAAATTTATTGATCTGGGTCAATTCAAATAATTTTAATTTAAAAGACTGTAAAGATAAGATATTTAAACACTGTATTCAGATAGTCAATGTAATTTAAAGTTATGAGTACTTGAGGTTGGATTTCTTTTTTCTAGTTATTGAGGGGAGTTAGTCTGTTATTGTGTTTTGTTTTGATTTGTGTTTTATGATTTATTTATTATATCTATATAATACAGTATAAATTGTAACAAAATTATTGAGCAGAAAAACCAAATAATAATAATAATAATAATAATTCTCCCGTGGTCACCACCTGGTCATGGTGGGAGAGCCCAGTAATTTTACTGAACCAGAGAGCAATACAGGCTGGAGCACAAGCTCCTGGTAAGGACACCCATGCCAAACTTATTTAATTTTAGTTTTATTTTGGTTGCTATCCTTGACTCTGGTCCGGCTTAGTACACAGCCACTGGTGTAAACCAAGTATAACCCACTAAACACAATAATAATAATAGAAAACTTTTATAAAAGCTAGCAGCTGGCTTCACTTAGAACTTAGGATTGAATGTCAGCGGATATTCATTTATTTCATTAAATATTACACAGTTTATGCATTATATTATATTTATTTCAAAATTTCCTGTATGTTTCATTTCTAGTTATGTTATCTATCATTCATAAAGTGATAAAGGTTTTAAGGGGCAGTGAGTTTTGTTGGACATCCAAAGAGAGGGGATTACAGAAACTTGGACAATCTGGTACATGAGGGGAGGGAGAGTAAAAATTTCAAGAAAAATGCAAATGTAATTTATGGATATCTCCTTACTGATATTTACTTTTATAAATCTAAATTTCTATAAATTACACGTAATTACATAGCTGTTGTTAAAAGTACAAAAAACTGATTATTACCAATAATCTGTTGCTTCCACACTTTTTATTTTCCTTTTCTGATTTGTAGAAAACTAATCCAAAATTTATATACATCAGAAAAAAAATTAGAATAAATTACTGGCAATTCTCATTTATAAAAAAAGAAAAAATTAAAAAATTGAAGGGTAACTTCTTATACACATTTATATACTATTTACGTGATACATAAACGTTTATTGTTTTAAAATTTTATCTAAACTTGCATGCCATTTCTGCAAATAAAAGCAAAGTAGATTTTACAACATTAACAATACTAAAAGCCTGTTAATGTCTCTTAAGTAGCTATTTTATAGTAAGATAAGAAAAAAAAAAGTTGTTTCAAGCAACAGATAGTAAATACTACAGCTATAATCAGGTGTAACAGGTAACAATCCAATAAAAGAAAATACTAGTTTTATAAAAAATAATATCTTATTTGATCTAATCAGTTCGTAAAAAAAAATACCAAAGTTATATATTGCACGCATAATTTTGCCGGGCGAGATTTTCATATACATTAAGTAAATGTATTGTTTACATTATATAAACGTTAAGAAGCATTGAAAGATTAGAACAACTCAAAAAAAAATTTTAACAAATGATTAAGAACGCAGTTACACAAGGAAAACTTGAATTAAAACAATGTAAATAATTCTATATTTACTAATTGCGTTGTTTTCCACTAGAATTACTAAAAAATTAATTTTAAATTTAAAATAAACACACACTACCTTTAAAAAAAGTATTAAAAACTGGAAAACAAAGTTAAGAATTTCTGTGAAATTTTTAAATAAATGTAATTGATTATTAACCATACATACCGACTTTATCCACCAATTTTATAAGCTTTTTATACATTTTATAGTGTTTTAAATGAGAAAGTAAGATATTTAAGTTCATTATAGAAACGATTTGCAAAAAAATGATCCCGTAACGACGTTCGAAGAGCAAACTGCAACGTGAATTAAAGAAATGTTAAAATCTTACATTATTTTTAATAAAAATAACCTTTGTATAAGGTAAAATATTCAACGGGAAGCATTTGGAGCGTATTTTGTCAAGTAAAACGTCATAAAAATAAAATAAGCGAGTGGAGAGGAACAGGAACAAAGAGTGACTTTCTGGCCATTTCCGGTTGTGAGGCGCACCACCACCCCACTACGTTAACGAATTTTTATTTTCATATTAACGTATAGTAAACATAATGACAACTTTACCTTTCCAACCAATAAACCTTTGATAGTAATTTCGAACCTCGATGAAATAAAATTTTTGTATCTTTAATGGTCTAAACAGGAAATTGCAGACAAAAGGGAAATGCCACGTGACCGGATCTTATAATCTCGAGCCGTGACGTTCGCGTCTCGCGAGAGTTAACTTGACTTTTGCGCTTGCGTGAAGAAATTTTTGCGGATAGATAGCAGCATCATCGCTGTTCATCAATTCGTAACGATTTGATTACTGTNACTAACTTTGTCCTTAATTTATTTCGGTGCACGCTAAAAGTCCAGGCCTGGCAACTAACAAACGTGAACCCGCGTAAAGTACCCGTTAGGTCCCGGCTCTAAGAAAAATATCGTTGTAGAGCAACAAATTAAAAATAGTACTTTACAACCTTGTTTGAAGCCTAATAATTTCTGTGGTTAAAATGGTCAGAATAGGAGTCAGATGGTTTAACACAGGAGTTAGTTATTAAGCATCAAAGTGGTTGAACTAAATCGTGTCTCCATACACATTCTAACATCTTAGGCGAGAATATCATAACTAGTTTTACTGTACTATTATAAAATGACAAAAAAAAAAAGCTTACTTTGAGGGTAGAGATGAGTTTTATTTTATTTTTTTAAATTTTGAACGCTAATAACGAGTAAAATATTCATTAAGAGATATGACACATGACCCCTTTTATGTCTTTACCCTGTCGACCTTTAATTAAGAACCAAAATTTAATAGTATTAATGCCCCTTTATATGCAAGCTACAGTGCCACATTTTATTTCTTAAAACTTTACCCATTCTGTCTGAGATATTGTTTAATATCTCAGAACAGAAAATAAAGAAATTAAACAAATTAGACGGGTGCGAATTTTCTCTCTTTTATTCACTGTTTGGGGGTTCAGGAGGTCTCCAAATGTGCGTGTAGATTTGCAAAAAAAATTTGAAGGGTCAAATTTGACATGATTCCAATACTTTTCCGTTTTATATACATAACAAGTTGGTAAGTAAAAAGGAGTCAGAGTCGGCGGATTTTTTACAACTCCGACTAAAACACCAAAACTCCACGACTCCGACTCCATAGCATCATGTTTCCAATCTAGTTTCAATTTGATAACATTCAAAATTGGAATGTTGCTTGATAAGTGACACTATTTAATTTTAAGATATATAACATCCTGTATTTCTTGTGCATTTGTAATTAAAAATTATATTACATTTTCATAATCAATCAACAATCAATAAAATAAAAATTCAACTTACTCAAGCCTCTAACTGGTGTGAAAACACGTGCAATGGACAGCGCGTGCACAAAGGACGTTGGACAATTGAACTATTATCGTTTGATTTATTTTAAAATTCGGTGTTCCAGAATAAAGAATCCAGCTAGATTACCCGATGAAGAATAAGGAAGGTGTTCAGAAAACATTTGTTGTTTCGAATTTTATCTTTTCACACCAGTTAGAGGCTTGAGTAAGATGAATTTTTATTATACACACACCGGTGTGCATGTAGAAGTTATATCAATCAATAAAAACTATATATATACTGTATTTACTTGCTTATAAGACAATCTCACATATAGGATAAGGTGTGACTTTAAAGATCAAAATAAAGAAAATTAGATTTATTAATACAATTCTAATTTTATTTCATTTAATCACAAATAAAATATCAAATGCACTTAAATTCACACATTGACCTGCAGAAATTACTCGCATTTTAAACTTTAAGGAAACAATGTTGTAAAATTGACAACATAATTTCTTCATGTAAAGCTTGGCAATCAGAAACCTTTTATGCCAATTAACAGTTGAATCCACTCTCCATTGATTACACTTATGAGTTTCTCCAACTTCTGATTTTCAAATAATCATCTGTTTTCACATGGGAATAGATTAAAACTTATATCGGGCTCCTGTGTGACTTTGAAATTCAATTCAAAAGCTTTGCTTTTCCTATTGCTACTCATCTTTACTCCTGACAATACCCAAGAAGGATTCAAATGACCCAGATAAAATACTTTTGTTTTTAAACACCAGGGGTGAGCATCTGGTAAAAAAAATGCAAATACATGGTTCACAAAAATTATTGCAAAAATGCAAAGAATCCTTCGCATGTGCATATAGGACAACCTAGGTTTTTGAAGCGGTGAAAAATGAATAAAAACCTCTCTTATATGCAAGTAAATACAGTATATAAGTATAACATTAAATGATTATAAAAACAAATAAAAATATATAATTTTTTTATATGTTGTGGTTGACTTACCTGTCTTGCAATAAAACATTCCTATGTGTATTTTCATGCAGTAAATAGAGGTTTGTAGTCTTTATGATTTATGCATCTTCCTTATAATGCAGCTTTAAATATTTCTAATGTTCTTAGTTTATGTTCATTGTACACATGCTCTAACATTTTGGCCTCATTAAGATTTGCAGCACATACTGTACTAAAGTAATTACCAGATTATTGCTATCAATATTATGTTTATGTTCTGTCTTCTTGTTAAAAACCTATCTATAGAACCAATATATATACAACAATTGTCAGTTAAATCTTTCATCTATCACAGGGAAAAGAGCACCTGGAGTATGCTCCAGGTGCTCTTTTGCTGTTTACTTTATCTTTGCCATTCCTTAATAATTTGTAAACAGTAGGATTTCTGTGATAGCATACACACTTATTTGAATATTTGTTTGTAAATTGAATTTAGTCTAAAATCATAGTAGACTAAGGTGTTGGAAGTAGGGTTGAGATTTCCTTGTTAATCATAGTTCCAGCTTTGTTCATCACTTCTATATAGACTACCAAATAACATCAAAATCTTCATTAATTCATTCTCTTATTAAGTACATCCTTGTATATCAGGTCTACCAGTGAATATGTTCAAGCTAAAATGAACACCTCGAATAAAATATTAATAATTTACACAAAATAGTACCATGATACTGTGATATGCCTTTGCTTATACTCTCCCATCTGTCAGTGATATACAGTTGGTGCATCAGCTGTTGGAAACATTGTATGATGTAGTGGCCATCTATACTAAATTTTTATCATCATATTTATTTCTTTTTTGGTTCAATGTCATGACTTGATGAATTTATTGACACTTGGCAAATAATTTCATCATCAACTTTTAATCCACATAAATACGCATTTCGGGATTTCGCCCTCTTCAGTCTGTTACATACATAGGTTGTATCTTGTGTACAGTACAGGCACCTTCCAAGTGTCAATAAATTCACCAAGTCATGACATTGAACCAAACAAAACAACAAGAAGAAAACACGTTTCAACAAATAAATAAAATAATATTAATTTCTGTTAATTATTTAAGTTTACCAAATATAAATCTGTTGAAATCTGGTAAAACTTGCTGGAGTTACAACACAGTGACTGTTAGGAGTGGTATTCCATTTAGTTATAACATTAAGTATTAGCACTGTATACTTGCCACATAAATTGACTACTTAGATAAAATAACTAATACTGTAAACTCCCGATTATCTGTGTGCAGATTATCCATGCATAAATTTAATTTAAAAAAAATAATTATATGTTTATGTATTTTTTAAATAGTTGTTTGCATTCATGTTTACGAATCCTACAAGTGTGTTCATATTTAGATATTTGAAGTGGGTGGTAGGGGTATCTGAAGTCAGTTGGACTGGTTTTAGTTAGGCCACTTCTTTTGCACCAGACGTTTCTTTTTGGAGGAGAAAACGATAGCGAGTACATTTATACAAAGTTTCGTTTAGTTGCATGTTATAATACGTATTACAATTTAAGATTTGATATAACTCTCCCACAAATACTTTTAGTGTAAAATTAAGTAAAATAAGATGTTTTTTTTTTTTTTTAATTTTCAGATAAGTACCCTTAAAATGCCTAATAATTGAAAGAAAGTCATACTGGTACTATAAAACAAAAACTAACATTAAGTGAAAAATTTGAAAAAGGTGAATCTACATCAAATCTACATGTTGTATTTTAGAAATAAATAATTATACAATAGTTTGGATTATCCGTGCCATCTCTCCCCACCATTAGCCCGGATAATCGGGAGTTTACTGTATATGAAATCTCATTAAACATACTAAAGATATTCTCATTCTTCCTAATGCAACAAATAAATTCAAATAGTTAATTAATGTGTTGTATTTCTGCAAATGAAGTCAATAATTAATAATTAATATAAATTTTTTACTACAGTTTACTTTAATAAAATATCTTGTTTATGTGGAATGGAAATGAATTTATTCTTCCAGATACGAAATATACTTCATTATAAAATTTCTTTTAAATTGCTTCAGGAGTCATGACAAACTTATATAGAGAGAAGATTTTTATTCTATTTGTCTTTAGTCTTTCATGAGAAACAAAAAGTTGATTTTTCAAAATCCTATTGAGACAATAAGATTTTGAAATATGATTTAAATGTATCATTTTTTTCCAATTTTATTTATATTATAAATAACTTAATAATTGTGAGTAAACTACTTGAAGTTAGTTTTTGTTCTATAGAACACCAACACTTCTAGTCTCTGACAGTTTTAAATTTTGTCACGTGTTCATTGCAGATGCTTTGTTGAATATATGGATATGTTTTGTTATTTATCAACATACTGTACAATAATGATTAGTTAAATTAGAAAAAATTACTTTAATCCATAAAGTTTTAAATATTAATTTTTCTCTGTTTGAAAAGAATACTAAAAAAGTCATTAAAAAAATTTAATTGAAATGTAAAAAAGTGTTTTTATAATATATATTTTAAATGAAATCAGAAAATATTTCTTATAAGTCTTCATATTATTTGCAAAATTGCTTTATGTATTTTTTTTTTACAAAAATAATTTTAAATTACTACATTTTAAATGGACTAATTAAGTTATTAAATCAATATCTTTTGAAATATTTAGTGATAAACAATTTAGATTTATTTCATCAGTTTAGAAAAAATTTGAAAAAGTAATGCACAAAAGTAGATTCCAAATGTGAAACTCTTACCAAATTGATATGCACAGTGCAATTAAGCAGTAATTTTTTTAGCAATTGAGACAATGATGTCATTATGAAAATTTGGCATCTATAGTGCCAGATTTTCTGAATGTAATCATAACTTTTCTAAATTTTGATCCAGTAATTTCCAAAAATTATTAAATAGCAGCTTCATAATTATTAACAATATTCTCCCACATTTCAATCACTATCACTGTTCATTGATATTCTTCATTTGTACTGACATATGCAAAAGTGTTTCAATTTTTTTTTTACCATTTAGATATGAGAATTGAGATAGTTTTATGCTTGTTAATGTTAATAAATCTAAGAAAAATTTATATTATTAATATATAAATATATATTTTATAATTAAACAGAAACAAATATCAGTATATTATTACTATTCATCAAAAGAAAGAAAATCTTTAAATAAAAACAGATATATCAAATTACTATCAGACAAGACAGATAACTGTAGATATTATGAGATAGACATCGGTTGAACATTCGTCCTTGCACCAGTTATCATATTGCAAAGAATCATATTGTCTACATCCCTTTTTGATGACTTCAAATACTTTGATGAAATACTAGAATCTTATACAAAGGCTAATATACAAGTAAATTTACACTGAAAAATTAATTTATTTTTAAATTTAAAAAGTATTACTGATTTTGATACTATAAATTCCAAATATAATATTTTAAAAATATTCAGAAAATTCAGATTATTTTTGGGTCAATTAACAGATTAATTATTGCTGCATTGTAACATGATGTAACTAATATATGTCTGGAAATGAAGACCAGATAATGTAAACAATAATGATCTACACAGTAAGAAGTAATTGTGGATTTACTTCCCATTTTATCCTGTCTGTTAGAAATTTTCTAAATTATTTAATTAAAATTTAAAAATAATTTCTAATTATTAATTGTATCATTTAACTGCAACTGAACTGCTGAATTTTAGATCAAATTTTATAATTTAATTAATTAAAAACTTCTAAAATAATTTTCTGATGTTATATAATGATAAATTATTTTGAACTTGTGTTAAATTCTAAAAAAAAAAATTCTAAATGTAACATTTTTATTAACGACTGAAACTATCTTCTTGTACAAAGATTATAAAAGTTTCTATCTTGTTTCATTAGTTATTAATGCTTAATAATATGTAAAAATTAAAAATCTTAAAATACTCATCAGTATTTGTTTTTGGCATACTTATTATATTTTGATATTTCCTGCATTTAGGATAATTTCTTATAGGTATTAAAATATTAGCAAGATAAGTCACTAAACTGGTGTCAGGCAATGTGTATGCCACAAAAACCAAAACAACATGGCCAAGTAGTAAAATACAATTATACTATAGCCTTCTGAATTCAAAAATAACTGGTTTTCTGGTAATTCCAGATTTCCTGAGTCTGATATTTGGTCTGTTAGGATGTGACTATGCAAATGCAAGCAAGCAAATTTTCTGAGCGAGCGAGAATGTGTGGCAAGAGATGATGATGTTTTATGCTCTTGTATGTATGGTTGTAATAAATGAGAGTGAGAAACAGAGCATAAAAAGTCATCATCTCTTCTCGCTCACTCACATCTGCATAGTCACACCCTAACTGTAAAAGATTTTAATATAGGAAAGGATTTTACCAAAATATCTTTGTAATATGTATACTATACACTTAAATAGCAAATTTATTGATCTGGGTCAATTCAAATAATTTTAATTTAAAAGACTGTAAAGATAAGATATTTAAACACTGTATTCAGATAGTCAATGTAATTTAAAGTTATGAGTACTTGAGGTTGGATTTCTTTTTTCTAGTTATTGAGGGGAGTTAGTCTGTTATTGTGTTTTGTTTTGATTTGTGTTTTATGATTTATTTATTATATCTATATAATACAGTATAAATTGTAACAAAATTATTGAGCAGAAAAACCAAATAATAATAATAATAATAATAATTCTCCCGTGGTCACCACCTGGTCATGGTGGGAGAGCCCAGTAATTTTACTGAACCAGAGAGCAATACAGGCTGGAGCACAAGCTCCTGGTAAGGACACCCATGCCAAACTTATTTAATTTTAGTTTTATTTTGGTTGCTATCCTTGACTCTGGTCCGGCTTAGTACACAGCCACTGGTGTAAACCAAGTATAACCCACTAAACACAATAATAATAATAGAAAACTTTTATAAAAGCTAGCAGCTGGCTTCACTTAGAACTTAGGATTGAATGTCAGCGGATATTCATTTATTTCATTAAATATTACACAGTTTATGCATTATATTATATTTATTTCAAAATTTCCTGTATGTTTCATTTCTAGTTATGTTATCTATCATTCATAAAGTGATAAAGGTTTTAAGGGGCAGTGAGTTTTGTTGGACATCCAAAGAGAGGGTATTACAGAAACTTGGACAATCTGGTACATGAGGGGAGGGAGAGTAAAAATTTCAAGAAAAATGCAAATGTAATTTATGGATATCTCCTTACTGATATTTACTTTTATAAATCTAAATTTCTATAAATTACACGTAATTACATAGCTGTTGTTAAAAGTACAAAAAACTGATTATTACCAATAATCTGTTGCTTCCACACTTTTTATTTTCCTTTTCTGATTTGTAGAAAACTAATCCAAAATTTATATACATCAGAAAAAAAATTAGAATAAATTACTGGCAATTCTCATTTATAAAAAAAGAAAAAATTAAAAAATTGAAGGGTAACTTCTTATACACATTTATATACTATTTACGTGATACATAAACGTTTATTGTTTTAAAATTTTATCTAAACTTGCATGCCATTTCTGCAAATAAAAGCAAAGTAGATTTTACAACATTAACAATACTAAAAGCCTGTTAATGTCTCTTAAGTAGCTATTTTATAGTAAGATAAGAAAAAAAAAAGTTGTTTCAAGCAACAGATAGTAAATACTACAGCTATAATCAGGTGTAACAGGTAACAATCCAATAAAAGAAAATACTAGTTTTATAAAAAATAATATCTTATTTGATCTAATCAGTTCGTAAAAAAAAATACCAAAGTTATATATTGCACGCATAATTTTGCCGGGCGAGATTTTCATATACATTAAGTAAATGTATTGTTTACATTATATAAACGTTAAGAAGCATTGAAAGATTAGAACAACTCAAAAAAAAATTTTAACAAATGATTAAGAACGCAGTTACACAAGGAAAACTTGAATTAAAACAATGTAAATAATTCTATATTTACTAATTGCGTTGTTTTCCACTAGAATTACTAAAAAATTAATTTTAAATTTAAAATAAACACACACTACCTTTAAAAAAAGTATTAAAAACTGGAAAACAAAGTTAAGAATTTCTGTGAAATTTTTAAATAAATGTAATTGATTATTAACCATACATACCGACTTTATCCACCAATTTTATAAGCTTTTTATACATTTTATAGTGTTTTAAATGAGAAAGTAAGATATTTAAGTTCATTATAGAAACGATTTGCAAAAAAATGATCCCGTAACGANACAGCAATTTAGAAAGTCTTGCGCGCACTTCGATTTGTACCAAGTTATGATTCTAATACTATAAAATATTAAGTTTACTCTTAAATATTCTTATAAATATATTAATAATTCTGTGTTACGTGTGTGTAATATTGCTTAAAAAATAATTATTTTCTTTAGAAAAAGCAAACACAGAAAACTTTAAGTTGATTATAAATCAGAAATCGTCAAGCGAAACGTTGCGATTCGATGCGACACGGCGCGACACAATATGATGCTTGCTTGAGAAATAACCATTATTAAATTAATTAAAATGATAAAATTATACAATAATTATTTAAACATTTTTGCAAATAGTAACTTTCTTATAAATATAATTATTTAATTAATTTTTAAATAAAATTAATTTAATTATATCGTAATTTTCTTTGCTGGTATTAGTTTAAATCATAAAAAAAAGTATTTAATTGACTTAAAGAAAGATAAGTAATGCATAATTTAATATTTAATTAATTTTTAAATTAAGATAAGATTTATTTATAAATTCCATAGAGAATATTCCCTCTTTATAATTAATCCATACACGGACTAATACTATTTTTATTCGCAGAGATGCGCTTAATTCGCTTCGCTCGCGTCGCGTTGTCGTGTATAAAAAAATTTATGTCCTACGAGATTTATGAAAATAGATTAAAATTTTTCTGTATAAATACTGTATATACTTTATAATACGTTCGAAATTATTTTTCCGAATATTTTACGTAAAAGAGAAAGAATGTGTGTTGCCTATTAACTATCTGCTCGGCCCACCAGTGACCAAGCACTTTCGTTCCCTGAACAGTAGGAGTTCGGTTGTGGGTTCGCGCTTCGCCAGGACGGACTGGCCACATGGAATTTTCTGGGTTTTCTCCATGTCTGTGACACCTGAATAGGGGCCAGTTACCCTTAAAACACTTCCCGGAACGCATTATTCCCCGCGTAACGACTATCATAAACGCATACAACTGCTATTACGTGTCTATTACGTCACACTTTACCACGGGGCGATATACCCTAGAACAGATCTCCAAACTTTTTTGATTGAGTATCCCTAAGACGAAGTAAAATCTATTGTTTTTGGGTTCTCGAATACATATGCTGACAAGGAATTGAAGGAACGTTGAGTTTAAATCAGGGATCGGCAAACTTTTTTAGGAAATGGCCAAATCGTAAAAAAATTAGGTTCGGCGGGCCAGGTTGCAAGTCGAATAGGTACTGTATATATATTTTTAATAGGTACTTTTATTCATAAAGCAGAAACAAAATTTTATTTTTTATTAGAATGTGATATTTTTACATATACAATCGACTTCCTATAATGCGGGTTCATATAATGCGGATTCGTATATCGCGGCGAAAAAATTGCGACCGTATTCGTATAAAGACGCTAAAAGATACTCGTAAAATGCGGTAAAACGTCATCGCCGACTCGTGTCGTGACAGGATTGGTCGAATCTGGACCAATAGTAGACGAGCAGCTGAACTACTTACAAGCTACTGAGAGTTTAGGCTGTAAGTTGAGTTTACTATCGTCTGTACAGTATATAAATTAGGTACTGTAAGTCTAATAAGTACTGTAATTTTATACATTTTTTGTGAAAAAGACATTTCTTATTCAACGGCCATAAAAATTATTTCTATTAATGATGTCTCCAAAGTTCGACGAATTTTTCGCAGAAAAATAACTTATCAGAAAACGCACCCACCGTTTTGTGCGCTGCTCTGCAACAAAAACAAGCTTAAGCAATGGCGTGGTCGAACGGTGCACGCTCGGTAAGTAATCCTACAATTTTTTGTTTATAGCATAGTTTATACGGATTATTCCCAAAAAATTATACGTGTTTTGGAAATGTTGAGACAAATTAGTCTAGAATCGATTAATTTGATAGAAGAAAACCTTTCAAACAGCCGTAGTCCGTAAACTGCACACGTGCCGGCTTTGATTGGCTCATGTATTTAAGGATTTCAACAACGCGAAATTCTTATAAAGTGGAATGTATCTACCGCGTTATAGTGGGTCAAATCCGGCCAGCGGGCAATAGTTTGCCGACCCCCGGTCCAAATGAATCTCACTCGTCTGCAATAAAACTTTTCAAATAAATTAGAAAGATGTACGTATAACATCTGCTTATGGAATAAATTGTTCATGTTTTTAACGTGTCAGAAAACTTTGCTAAATTTTCACTATAAATACACAATTCCTGCTAAATTTCCCGCTACCCGCAATTTGAATTTTTTCCGTGTATGATCGCAAGAGCCCTTCAGTCTTCGTACCCTGAACACTGGGAATTCGGTCGGGGGTTCGCGTCTCGCTCGGACGGGCTGGCCATGTGGAGTTTTCCGGATTTTCTCCACGTATGTAACACCTAAATGGGGGCCGGTTTCCCTTAAAAAGACATCCCGGAAGACATCCCCCTAGGCAGATCGCCCAAGTGTTGCGTTGCCATAACTTAATTAACAAACAACATGATCGCAAGTGATCGTGAGCCTACTTCTTCGGGAGGATGATTAAGATTAGACAGACTGCGGACAGGACACACATACAGTATTTTGAAGGGAAACTCCCAAGTATCACTTTGCGTATCCCCTGGAGTAAGCGGACCCCACTTTGGAGACCACTGGCCTAGAAGCTCATGTCCAATTAGCTACTACAAGGCAAGATAACTATTCATTTAGTACTTTATTAGTATTAAACCATTATTTCATTTTAAAATATTTTTCACACTTATTTTTTTTTATTTTTGTAATGTTTTTGTAATGTATTTGGAAGCACAACACGTTTTCGGCTTGCCGCTCAAGTGGCAAGCCGAAAACGTGTTGTGCTTCCAACAGAAGGGCCTGAATTTGATTCACTTTTGAGAATCTTCCATTTGCTCCTTGTACTCGCTGAATTTTTCTGTTTTAATAGCCTCAGGACAATATTAATTACATTTTATACGTTATAGAACAAAACTTTTAGAGCCTATATTATTCCATTTACAAGATATATTAGGAATAAAACAATAACAACGTGACTTATAAATGTATCGAAGTGGTTTCAGAATACTTAATAATATTTTAGTTTACTCGTATAATTTTGGAGTTTTTAAAGTTATTTCCGTTCTGTGTGTACTAAGAAGGCATTTTTGATGCTTTCGGGGAATTTTTCGGGTCCCCAAAGGAAATAAATAATAATAATATGTGCTTGGCACGTTCTCAAGAATTCTTTAAGGTTCACACACGGAGCGGAGATTAGTGAGTGACGAGAATTCGATTTATGTAGATGTACAGTACTGTACCTACCCGTGAAAAAATTTTCTGTTGATCCAGACTTGAAATTAGATCACAAAGCAAAAGTAATTCTATTTAGAAGCAAAAATGCTTAGAAATGAAAAACAAGCACAAAATTGCAATCTTGCTTGAAATGTACCTTGATCTTTTAGTATTGAAAAAATTTTCTCCCAACTTAAAAATTATATTCATTTTTCAGTTTCAGGAAGCTTTTCATAATAATCACTAAACGAAGGCCAAATAGACGAGGCTGTAGAGGCGACAGTCTTTTGTTCTGGGCATACCCAATGAAAGTCGAGCAGGGAACCGCAATAAATTTTCATACGTTGTCTGTCCTGGATATGTTAGACTTGGGTCGAAAAATCCCAGGAATTCTTCGGAGGATGGTTCGTCTCTCACCACCCAGCCTTCCCATTGTGAACATGACTGAACTCACAATGAGCTTGCTAAAAGGAGAGTCTTTTAGTACCCACAGGACGGGAAGAGTTAAAAAGCAACTAGTAGGATGACGATTTTTATTATTCTTTACATCAAATTAATTTGAAGTATAGCGAATTTACTGTCTAGTCAGCTACCCTTATACCGAATAGATTAAAATATTTTAATCTATTTGGTATGGTATAAGGGTAGCTGACTAGAGAGTAAACAAGTTGTTGTCCTTCCCATTAGTGAGGTGTTAATTGCTAACACTTGTATTCGGACACAACATTTCCTCCTTCCTCTTTAGAACTAATCACTTTTGGGTTTGAAGCATGTTGGAGAGACTGATAAACCTGTGGATGACTGGTCCTCGTTTGCTAACAACAACGAGTGACGTAGTCATAAACAAGAAATACCAGTAGTTTTTTCTGAAAAAGTTTCTTCGCTAAACTTTATCTCCAGATTGTATGAAAGCTGTTGATTTAGACTTGCGATGTCGATTAACACGTTGCACATATTTTCTCTTATATTTTCGATCAATCTGTACTATTCGCAAATTTTCCACTCTTTATGGCCAAGAGGCCAAATAGAATAGATTCGATAATATTGGTCGTATTCATTTAGGCATACCCAGTAAATGTATATAGAAAACAATGCATTAAATGGAGTTACGTTCTGTTGTAAGAAAATTCTGTGTACACTTTTTCAATACAGAGGAAGTATAATAAAAAATGCTTTTCATGCGATGAAGGCTTCAAGTGCCAGCTGTTTTGTTGACTTATTTTTCCTAGACCGATAGATTTCGCAATAACAGGAATGAGCCTTTATTAAATTGGCTCAATTTAATTAAATTCATGAAATTGGCTCGTTATTAAATGAGCAAGTTTAGAACTTCTTTCATAATCTGAATCTTCAGATTCAAAACTTTCTGCTGCCTTTTCAATAAAATTTAAAATTTTATTAAGGCCTCCTAAACTCGAACAGTAATCGGAATCGGCAGTTTCGTCCTTATCGTCATATTTTTATTCAAATTTTTCTATTTAAATCAATTCCTCATTTGTGATTTCTTCCTTATCAGCATTAATTAAGCAACCAGTTGTCATCGAAAACTTCAAAATTATGAGATTAGAAAATTGATGATTTGCTTTTTGTCCTTATGTTACAATATGAAACTATGAGCATTAAGTTTTGACTCTATGGAGCGTCAGACTTATCACACACTATTGACGTTGTCGGAGTAATCACACAGAAGTGGATAAATCTGTGTCTACCCACTTCTTTGTGATTACTCCGACAACGTCAATAGTGTGTAATAAGTCCTCAATAGATCCAAAAGGTTAGAAAATGTTTACAATGTTATCACATTCACCTTGTACAATTTCTTTAGGTTTTTTCAAAACTTTCAAAATTATCATCGAAGACAGTTTTTCCAAACTTCTTTCATGTTCTTTGGCTAATCTTTTCCCCATACTTTTCATAAATTTTTCCATTGAATCAAGCATGTTGAAGCCTTTCGAAAAATCCAGAATTTCCTTCCTTATCGATTTCTTCAATTAGCTTTTCAAACGAGTAGCGGAGATACTAAGCTTGGATGTTGCTTTCACTCCTGGGTCTATTGTTGATTCGGATGTTGATGCTTAAGAATTGACGGTAGAAGGAGCATTGTCCATTAGAAAAAAACATTGAAAAGAAAGAATCTGTCTTTCTTTACATTATATCTTTTACTTTTGGGATAAAATGCTAATAAAACCATTCTTCAAATAAAGTGGCTGTAACCCAAGCTTTTTTATTATGCTCCCAAATAATTGAAAATTTTTACTTTCCCAGCTTTTTTGTATTTAACAGAGGGAAAGTATAGCGATCGGTGAAACAATGACCCCCAAGAATTTTATATTTTTGAACTCGGTGACCTTTAATGAAACGTCGAGAAAGGGGGAAGAAAAATTCAGAGGCTCTTTATGTATGTGTGGATGATAGTGTGTGTGGAGGATCACGATTTTCTTACTCACTTTGAAGCTCCTGTGCTTTTTGTCGAAAATTTCTGAAATTTTGCAAGGAAGTTTGTGTATTAGGGTTGATGCTATTAAATTTTGGTGGTTAAAGATTGACGGAATGGGGAGATAAAGGAAGTGGTGTGTCATCTCTGTGGGGTCGGACTTAATGACGAATTTACTCGTTATTAGCATTTACAATTTTTTTTTTTTTTATAAAATTCATCCCTATTCCGAATATATAATTGCCATTTTATAACAATTAAAAATATAAAAAGATTTTAAAAATAAAATATCGTAACAGATGGCGTCACATGAAGTTTTAAATGTTGCGGGGAAAGTTAAGCAACTGATTGCTGTATTTTTTTATTTTTTAATTAATTTCCTTGAGCGCTCGTGGGTTTTCTGCGCGATAAATGAGCTTGTGTTTTAATTGGTAGTCGCCTTCTGCATTTCAACATCTAATTCTAAGCATCAATGCTAAACGATCTTTGACGTCTATAAAATGTGGCATTATAGATTCTTCCTTTGCAATGAAAGTTTTTGCTGACATTCTTTTCCAGAAGAGTTCCGTTTCAACTACATTAAAAATTTGAGATGCTATGAAATTTTCTTCAATGATGGCTTATAATTCTTGACGGAATTTTGCATCTGCATAAGTACTAGTTTTCACCTCGTAAGTTAATACAATGTAAATTTGCTCTTCCTTTGGTAACGGTCGAACCAATCATTGCTATCACAAAATTTTCTTGCGAATTTTCTTTTTGCTGAAGGTCTTTATAAAGAGGAAAGCGCTTTCATGAAAATGACAGCTTGTTTCATTGACAAATGCAAGGGTTATGCTTGATCATTGATCCATGCTGATAAAAGTTTCTCCACTCGAAAGATTAAACTTTTGGCGTGTTTAGTTGCCATCGTGTTTATCCAAGTTGCATTCAAAGGCTGCGCTTCCTTAACTTTAGCTAAAAATTTTTCTTATCTTTCGAACTTGTGAAGCAGTCAAAGCTAACATAAATTTCTCTGAAAGATCTTTAACGGTTGCACCATTTACGTATTCCTTTATCATATCATATCTTGTTTCCAATGTTATATAACTCTTCATATTATCGAGTTGAGTTTCTGAATGTTTTCTTCTTGATATCGTGAGAGATGAAATAGAGATAGAAGAAAAAAATTGGAGAAAATTAAATAGCGCAAATTTAATTTTAAACGCATATAAATCTGGCCTTTAGTTATGTGAAAATATCTTAAATCCCAGCGTTTTTCACTGTTAATTAAAAGTCAAAAAACGCAATTAAACACGATTACACTAATTTCATTACCTACTCAAAACCAGTTTTCGGCTTTTCGCTAAAACGACGGTTTATCGAAAATCAGTTATATTGCGAGCACTAGTTGTTATACGAATATCAAAGTTATTTCTCTAGTTATTAGATCTTATTACAGTGACCAACCTCTTGATTAATAGCTTGTATGCATAAGCGGCCGGATGGCAGCCTACCGCTCTGGGGGACTCGGGTTCGAATCCGAACGGGTCGAAAAATCCTCAGGAATTTTTCGGGGTGTGGTCCGTTCGGATATGTCAGGCCCCGTCCCTCACCACCCGGCAGACTCATTGTGGGCTTGGCCGAACCTATAATGGGCTTGCAAAAAGAGGCCCTCTTAGTGCCCACAGGGCGGAAAGAGTTAAAAAAATAAAAAAAAAAGCTTGTATGCGTAACTCAAATCTAGAAGAAAGTCGTTTATGAAGTCTTTTTATATTAATAAAGAAGATTTTTAAAAAAAAATTAATTTAATGGTACCCGAAGAAGGAGAAATGGCGTTTAATTTAAAACAATTTTAAAAAGTTAATATAATTTTATATGATAGTCTTCTTCTTCTTCAGTGTTTATATGATAGTCTGTCCTTTTTTTAAATATACTAGGACACCGCGCGACTTTGTCATATCGCGATAGAAAGGCGGAGCCGGAAAGAAAGAGGCGATCCTTGTACCTGACAGTCGCAAACAGGCGAGGTTTGCACTTGCCGCCACAAAAGAGGCTATCTTCGCAGTTACGGAAGAGGCGATCCAAGAACAAAGCAATAAATTCCAATGTTCACCAGTGGCTAAGTGAATAAAACCAATGAATATTGGTTGGTTGTGAGTTCGCGCCTGGCTACGTGGAGTTTTCCACGTTTTCTTCACGTTAGTATTACCAAAATAAGGGCCAGTTCCCCTAAAAGACCTCCCGAGAGGCATTCTCCTGGGCAGATCGCTCACGTGTCGCGTTGCCGTATACGAATAAAACCAAAAGCAATCGATACCAATAGCTTTGTTTTTGTGCTCTGTTCGTTTTTTGCATCTATTTTCTGTTAGGTGCACCCGATGCTGTTAATTTCGTTAGGCATGCTCAAGGAGCACGGACATTGTATCCCACTTTATATCGAACCATGGACCCCTATTTTCTATATTTCTTGATTTTTCAACGCAATCAATATAAAATGGCAACGTTTTATCAAAATTGGCCTATCAAATTTTGAGAACTAACTCAATTACATAAGTTACACAGAAGACGTGCTAGCGATCCTGGGAAATCGCTTTATCGCAAGGACCTTGTATCTCGAAAACGAAGTCATGGATCCCCATTTTTTTTAATTTCATTTTTGGATTCTTCGTAGTATTCAATGGAAAATGGCAAAGTTTTATCAAAATTGATCGAACAGATTTTGAGAATGAACGCAATTCTATAGGTCACATACAAGTTTCGCTAATGAATAATTAAGCATTTTTACAAATTAAAATGTTCAAAAATTTTACTATAATTTAATATTTCATTTCAAAATAAATTGAAAATATTTCTTCAATTAATATTTACTGATACACATAGTTCCTTTGTGTATATATTTTTATTATAATAAAGTTTTAAATGCATTGCTCCAAGATTTATTATAACGGAAAACATCAAGATTATGAATTATACACGCGACTATTTTCGATTTTATTAAATCTCTGTAATCAAAAGTTTATTCAAGTACATTCTAATTTTATGTAGAACGTGCTAAATTGTAGAAACCTCTACTTCAGAGTGACGATTGAACTCGAACGGTTAAAGCTTTTGTATTATCGCAAAGAAAGTTGATTATGTAGGAAGCCATCATTTTCTTAAAGTTTTTCCTCACAAAACATAGTAAACGAGACTTAACGATGGAGAAATTTTACAAATTCAAAATTTGTATTATCACATTTTAAAATGATGATAAAGTGCACATATTTGTCTGAACGTTTGAAATTTAGTCGCAGCACTTTAATCAATCTCTCCAGACTACAAATGGCACAGATCAATACAGAAAGACTGCAGTGCCAAAGGATATCATTTATTTTTTTTTTTTCAAACATTTATTTACTCAAAAAACAAATACATCACTACAAAATATCATGAGTTCATATTTATAACTCTCTTAAGTTTCAAGGATATAAGAAAAGGAATGTTTTAAATAATGAAGAGAGAGAGATTTTATCACCGATTACATTAATTCTTGAGTATTACCATCCTTCTCGTCGCAGGTTATCTTCTCTCCAGTCTCCTCCCTTTCTACCACGATCTGTATGGATTTCTCTTTGTCTAATGGAGATGCACGAATCCTCAGGAGTCCATCTCTAGATAACTCTGAAGTTACAGTTTCGGGATCGGCATCCCTGGGAAGCTGGAAAGTGCGTCTGAATTCTCTAAAGACATAATTGCTACCGTCTGCATCCTTCTCTTCGTGTTTACCCGTAACGTCGACTTGTCGACCTTTAACCTTAACTTTTAATTCGTCGGGAGCGTAGTGTTTAGTCTCTTCTAACTCTATAAATAATCCTTCATCCTTATCGTTTACTCTTCTGAGACGTTTTCTGCTTACAGATTCGTCGGAGAAGAATGAAGGAAGACTTCGCAATTCGGAGACAAGTTCGTCTTGAAGATCGGCTAACAAGTCACTAAACGGGTAACGACGACGTCTGGTGCAGTTATGACGCCTGTTTTCATTTAGATCTTCCCATAGAGAAAGAAGAGCCATTAGTTAAATACTCGAGATCTACGAACTCGCAGACAAGCGATCGAAGCGGCACAAAGCTAGCGTATCGAGTGGATGCAGTGTGCAGCACCATCTGTCGATAGGAGAATCCTGATTGGTCGACATTTTAAATCGAGTAAAAACAATAATGAGTGGGTTTTTTATTATAAATGTATTTTATTAGCGAATAAATTTAAATTTAATAAAATAGTTTTTTATTGGAAGTAGGAAAATTTAAAAAAATTTTTAAATTTTAAATTTGCATATTGCTATTGGCCGATGTTTATCGCTTTGGGATTTTTAATTAAACTGAATGCACAATTTTATTTTATTTTATTTTTTTAAATAAATACAGTACTTAACTACCGCAGCGCCATTATTCGATATTAATTTTTAAATATGTAAAATTCAAATTTACAAAAATATATAGAATTCTTTTAACATAATCTTTTAAAAGTATATAAATGCTGTTTAATTGTTTTTACTTTTTAAATAACATATAATTTGTATAATTATTCATTTTCGATCATTGAAAAAGAAAGAAAAAAAAAAAAAAATATCGAAGAAAACAAAATGGCGGCTTCCATCAAGTTTATGTTGTCGCATGTGTGTACGCATTTAAGGTTAGTGAAATGTGAATTTTAATTCATATTCGATTGCTTTATATATTTGAAAATCTAGAGAATGAGTGGAACTTAAAAATGTTTATATTTACAATGCAAACATTCAAATAAAGACAGCAGTATTTTATTTCTGCTGGACACTGCAGAATATATACTGTAATATATATGATGTATACTGTGTATATATACTGTATATTAAGTCAAAAGTGCTATAGGTTTGAAAGTGACCCTTGGAGAGATAGTCTGGCCAAAGCTTACCATACATCTCTGGTTAGGTCAGTCAGCCTTACAGGAAAAAGTTGCCCTAATTTTTTGTAAACATTGTTTTCAACTGCTTACTGGAATTATGATAGTCTATATGTTATATGTATTCAGTAAATGTAGTAGTGTACATAAGGTGCGAACCACCACGTGTCCTGGGTATGAGTCGTATGACAACAAATAACTACGTCAATAATACATCTTATTGAGGGATGCCTATTAGATGCTGATGGCATCTGACAGAGATAAAAGGGCACGTTTACTTGTTAAGCAGCAACGTAAGCAAACCAATGACATAGATCATTTCATAAGAAACGATCTGTCATTGGTTTGCTTACTTAGCTGCTTGACGAGGAAATGTGCCCAAAATCTTGCCATTTTAAAGACTTAAATCATTTAATGGTTAGAAGAATATTAAAGTTATTAATTAATAGATGATGATGGAGTGTTTTTAATATAAATTCTCTTTCTAACCTGTTACCGGTGTGTCCGGATGTCTCTGGTGTGGTGGTAAAGAAGTGTTTTTAATATTAGCACAGTTTGCAATGAGGATGCGTTTTGAAAAATTTTGTTGAACAATATTGATAGAAATTAAAGGATAAAAAATAAATTTTGTAATTGATACAATAAATAAATATTTAAGTGATACTAGTAAAAGATTGTTTTACTTGTTGCTTATTTTTTGATATCTTTAATTACTAATTTCTGTTGTGAACTATAGCAATATAATTGTCTAACAATTTATACAGTAGGACACTATCATATGCAGACTTGCCACACACAACTTTGGGTTTACATTATTGGCAATCTGAAATAAATGAAAAATACATAAAATAAACATTCTTAGTTGTGTGATAAATCTGCGCCATTAAGTTTTCCAGCATCTTTCTCAGTGATGCTCATCTCATTCTGGAAAAGTTCTACTGTAATTCATTTCTGTTTTTCATTAAATATCAAGTCTTGCATTGATCTTTGTCCAGAGTTATTGCTTGTAATCATGGGCATTCACAGCATTTTTTACTCGATACCAGGTCCACCTTTGCAGACCTGGTATCGAGTAAAAAATTTCACAAATTATGATCATAAAAGTGATTGAGATATGTATGTAACCTTACATCCTGAATCATGGGATGCTTTACTGTCTTTTTCTATTGATGCAATACTGTATTCTGTATAATCTACTTATAAAAAAACCCCAAAAAGATTAAATAATTAAATATAAATTTATTGATGTAATTATTTGTCTCCAAGCTTTGTCCCTCTGAAAAAGTTTTTGTAGATGCCCATGCTTGTAACACATTGTGTCCTTGTGATATCAGTTTTTCTCTTTGTTTCATTTATTCTAATTTGCAAACATGTTCCAAAATGTAAGGATAGTGATACTGTAGCTCTGATATGTCAAAGAAAGGCCATAAAGTCCTACTTTAAAGGAAAAAAATTAAAATTTTAGATTTAGTGAGAAAAGGAGAATGTCTGCTTCTGAAAATTTTTAGTTTTTTATGATTTAAGGCATCATGCTATTTATTGTTAATATACTGTTTGTCTTATTTATACATATAAAAAAAATGTGTGATAGGTATGTTAGTGTAGGAAATATTTAATTAGTGGGGTTTGCTACTTTACATAAATTTCTGCTTATGTGAGGGTCTTGAAATGTATTGGTTGCACAGAGCTGGGCCTTACTGTATACAGTAGAGTACTGGTAGTCTGAATGTCTACCTAATCTGAACATGTTTCAATTGGTGGAGAGGAAATTTTTTAGCTTGCAAAATATATGTTTTTTGTATTTTCTAGTTGAATTTAAATGGTATTAATGGTACAAAAAGATTTAGAATTTCACAACAAAAAAAATTGTACTCCAATATTTTAAGTATTTTATTGTAATACTATACAAAATTAATACATGTAAATCAGTGTTTGACATGGTCTATTAAAACAGCAGATCTGTACAGTATTTGCACACAAAAACAGAAACAAAAGTCATTGATGGTATTGGATCTATATAAACTGGATCTGTTTTACTGCTTGCTTTTCTGCATTTCAATTATTCGGCTAATCCAAAAATTTGCTAATCTGAATAGGGCTTGGTCCCAATTAGTTCGGACTAGCAGGATTCTACTGTATTAATACAAAGTATACTGAATAGTTGAAAGAGGTGAATGAAATGTGGAGTATAAAATTAAGGTTATTTACTGTAATAATATAAATTTATATATATATATATATATAAAAATGGACATGTATGTTCCTATATCTCACTTTTTCGCCAAAACTACACATCGCACGTGAATGGTGTTTGTATGTGGTGGTAGCCCCAAGTCTCCATTCGTGCATAGGGTTGGTTGCGTCTCGATAGCTATAAGGGTGCGGGAGATATGAGGCTAAAAGTAGTTGAAAGTGGCTTTCTATTTCGAATGTTTTGTTCGATTTTTTCGAATTTGTTCGAATTGGTTCGATTATAGAACGATTGAAAACGTTCCAGAAACGTTGAAATTTGTTCGTTTGACTAAACGTAAAAATTCTCTAATTAGTCTGGAAATGGGGGATCTAATTCTTGCATTTTGTGAAAATGGGTAAGATTAGCTATAATGTAATTATCTTAATCTTTACTATCATTACTTTTTGCCCAGCAAAGTGGGTCGTTGCAGCTAGATTCTAGATTACTTAGAAAAACAGTCTTTTATATATATATATATAAAACTATACTATTACATACAAATAAAAACCCAGCGAAGCAGGATCTTGCAGCTAGTTGAAAATAAAGTTAAACAAAAGTTTGCTACTAATCTTAAATTTTATTGACTCTCAATATTTAATATTAAAGTTGATACACTAATGTTCTAAGTATGGAATTTCTGGATTAGCTCTATTTACAGTGAAACTTCAATCTATTTTTCCCAGATGCATCATTTTCCTGGAAAAATCTTTCAATTTCTAATGTCCCTGAACAAATTCTTCTTAGATTTAGGAAATTAAATCCACATCAATCATTCCTTGATTAATTTTGAGGAGCTTTAATCCAGTACTGATAATTTTTTAAGAGCAACACCATGTGCACAAATGTATATCTGCATTGGTAGAATCAACAGCAGTTGATGATTTTGGAATATGATACATCAAGTAATAGTTTGGACTGTGTACAGTTAGTGTACAATTTATCTGCCAGACAACAAACTGGCAGATAAATGGTAGTGATAATGATGAAAAAGTAGTGGCAGTGATAATGATGAAAGGGCAGTGATAATGACGAAACAGAGTCCAACCAGTGTCAAGTTCACTGAAGAACTTTCATGTGTTTGAGTTGATATTAGTTTTTTAGTATGTTCATGATGCCACTGAAAGAGACATTTATTGTGAATATTGAAAGTTTATTGTTCAATTTGAAAAGGTAAAGTGTTACTAAAGAAATGAAGATTAATGACTTTATTAAAAAGACAATGCAGATTGGACTTAAATGATAGTGGGGAAAAAATCATTGGTATATGTTTTTGATTGAGTAAATATGTATGGGCAAATGTAATTTTTTTATTTTGTATAGTCACCTTCATCTATTATTTTCCGTATCTACTGTTTTTTCAGGTTATTTGACAAAAATTGAATTGAAGTTTCTCTGCATTTGGATTTATCATCAAACTATTATTTCATTTCTACTAATATTTAACTTTTTCACATATTGAAGTTATCTTGTATACTTTTGGAGGTAGTGTTAAACTCCTCATTCAGAGCTTGAATCTTACCTGTTGCTATAAATATCGGTGTCCTGTTAACCGAAAGGTACCAATATTTTCTAGGAAAATATATGCACATTAATTTGCATTTTCATATTTATATCGTTCCTGTGTAAGTGTATGAAAATATTTGACACATTTGAAGCATTGGAAAGTTGTTTGTTACTATGGATAAAAAAAAATATGATTTAAGTGATTATGAAAAAGACAAAATGCCTGAAGAGTTGAAAGCATTTCCTAAAGTGAAATATCTCAAAGACTAAATAGAGCTAAGTCAACAATAAGCAAATTTTTGCAGCAGAAAGGAGGCTCAACAGGAAAATCAAATTGTTGATGAAAAACAAAAGTTACTACTTGATAACAAAGGCATATATTTCAATTGGCAAGAAACAACTAATGTTCTGTAAGGCAAATAGCAAAATATTTGCAAGGTTGTGTTTCAAAATCAACTGTTTATCACACTTTGTTGAAATATGGAAAAGCTAAATTCAAAAGTTTGAAGAGAAAACCTTATCTTAAATTGCACCACAAAGGGTTAGGCTCACCTGGGCCAAAAATCATATGACCTGGGACAGGGAATGGACCAAAGTTATTTTCAGTGGAGAAAAGTTTCATTTAGACAAACCAGATGGTTTTAAATTTTACTGGCAGGATCTACAGAAGGAAGAAAGAACACTTCTGCAGCAAAAGGATGCAAAGTGGAAGATCAGTAATGGTTTGGGGAGACTTTGGATTAAAGGGTAGTTTATATTAACTAGAAATAAATTTAGTTTTTACATTAAAATGGTCTGATATATTAGATGATTTATGCACTATAATAATTACAGTAGAGAATTGATTATCCGACCCCCGATTAACTGTCACGTCGGTTAACCGACCGTTCTAGTTGGCAAATTTCAAATGTCTGCTAGTGATGTGGCGCTACAATATTTGGGTATGTCTTGGCTATTTTAATATTATTTTTGTTAAATTTTTGCGTGTTTTAGCTGGCAACACTAGCTCGACCATGAAAGGGAGCCCAGTATTTAAACGAGACTTAATTTTCTAATTATGAGTGGTTGTTTGTTTTGTGAACAATAAAATAATTTAAAAATAATTTTTAACGATACAATAGCGATGATTATTATTTAAAAAAAATTTTGTTATGCTTAACATTGATGAAAATTCAACGTGAAGTAGGTTAATAGCGATATACTAATATACTAATTACATGAGATATACTAATATACTATACTAATAATGTATTTTTTTCATTCTTTTCGGTTATCCAATTTTTTCAGTTATCCGACCAATCTGAGTCCCCAATTGAGTCAGATAATCGATGCTTTACTGTACTGTAATTCTCAATTAATGCACAGATTATATCAGAGCTTCAAATGATCTACAGTACTTGAAAAAGTAAATTTATTTCAGATTATTGTGACTGTTTTTGTAAAAGATAAAATTAAATTCATTATTAATCTTATGTTAAATTTCTTTTTTATAAATATAATTTTAATAATTTGGGATACACAATATTTTTGTTTTAAAGCTATCCACCAACCAAAGCTGAATATTATTGGGCTAGAAATAATGAAAATGTAATGATGTTTGATTAGTTTTGCTTTATCCAGAATATTGTAACAGTATTCAGATTTCTAAAGTGATCAATTTTGCAATGTTCTTTCTAAGCTGATCATAATTGAATGACCAACTAAATATTTTCTCAATCAGTTAAGAATATTTTAAAAATAAATTTAATTTGATAAAGATATCCAGGCTACAGGTTACCAATCTGGGATAACAACTATGAGGATTGAAATTCATATATATGTATATGAGAACAAAATAAAATTGTAAAATTATAGATTTATTCAGAGTAATTCTGAATTATATGCTCCATAAAATAACTTTCCTTACATTCCCTACATAAAATAAACATTGAGAAGAAATGGCTAAACCAGTGTTTCTCAACCTCTAACGAATTGTCGTCCCCTTCAATAAAACCATTATATAATATTGCCCCTTCACTTCAAAATTCCGATGCCGTGGACCAGGGCTAACGCCATATTCATACTGCATTGAATAGACTAGTGACTAGTATAATGTTATTTGTTTAATTATTGTACGATATAACAAATAAAATATTTAATTAATCTTAATATAATGTTTTACTATATCGCCCAGAAAATTGTTTTTCTCCCCCCAAAATATAAATTGTTACATATCGCTCCCTCAACATGGAAAAACGTCCACATGGGGCGATATCGCCCCTGTTGAGAAACACTGGGCTAAACAAATCAATATTTGTAGGGAGAAGATTTAACATTATCATCTCATCAAATACAATGATTAGGAGAAAGAAACTAAGGATATAAGCTGAAAATATTTGTAAATAAGACCAAAAAAGGCTATAAAATATAAATGTCTGACAGTGTTATGGTGATAATGAAGCATAAATTATAAATTTCAGATGAATTAAAGGCCAAACTGCTATGTGTAAGAAACCAGAATTGTTCCTTATTAAGTAATGTTTTTGACCATTCTATAGCCATTATAAGCATGCAGCAGATATTAATGATGTAGAACACATTTAAAATTGACTCATTAACTTTAAAATATAGTTATCATTGAATGTGAATTAGAATAAAAGTTTTTATAACAAATTATTTAAAAATTTAATTTGAAATATATAAAATTTAATAAATTTAAGAAGTTTAAACTTAGGTAGAAGTAAAAATATAAAATTAAGAAATGGTTTGTTAATGGAAGAAGAGAAATTAAATATTGTCAATATTTGTAGCCAAGCATTTTATATTTTATTGTTCTAATTGGTGAAATTCTAAAGCAGAATTATAATGTTTATTGGACAGTCTTTTGGATAGATATCTATAATAGAAAAGTTGTAAAAGAAACTATTATTCCTCTCAGGAGTTTAACTAGACAGACATTTGCTTTGTCATTATCAAGAAATGTTTTTTATCTAGAAATGATAATTGAATAACAGTAAAATGTCTCCTAATGTATAAATTAAAACTTTAAGAACTATGGGAAAATTTTAAAAATATCTGCAAATAAAGTTTTACTGTAATAATCAAAAATCTATTAATGGGAGGTTTATTGGCTCTGGCTTTAGTAGTAGTAGACACTTTAGAAAATGCCTTTATCAATCTGACAATAAGTTTCTTTGACAATGTACTCAGAGAAAAAAAACTGTGACAAGCTTTTCTTGTTGGGCTGCAGTTTGAAAAAATTGTAAACCTATAAATTCCCACTGTTGACTGTCTGTTTGTCTGTCTGTCCTTTCTTAATCTTGAGAATGATACTAGATAGATGAAAGTTAAGACCATATATGAAAAGCTTGGGCAGGAGGTCACAATTAACTATATACAAACTTCCACTTTGGGCTGGAAGTCATGTTATTTCAATTCAAAAATTTTCTCTTGAACAGAGATATGTGACTGGCACGACTCTATTGCTAACAGGAAAAGTATGATATACAGGGGCAAGACACTATTAAACTTAAGTGCATTTTGACAAAAAATTGCAGCCTGGCATTGTGACAATGCCACAATAAATAATTGCTTGTTAACTTTGAATTTAATGGTCATTTAATAACATCTAGAAGAATTGATGACCAGAATGTATTTTAATAGTCAGTTCAGTGAATTGCACTATCTACTCCATGTTTGGCAGCTGATTACTTTTCCATGAATACCTACTAAGGTATTTATCCAATAGGAGGCGAGAACTTTGTTGATGGTTTTTTCTAGTTTGTTTACTAGTTCTAAATTTTTAAATAATTTATTTTCGATATTGTGAGATTGAAAAAAATTTATTCTAGGGATTACAAAAGAAAATAAGTTCTAATATTCACATATTAAAAAAATTTTTTTTCTCTCTCAACTAAAATTAGCAGGAAGTTATTCTATTTCCCATGAACTTGCTTCCTTGTCCAGAGATGACACAAATTCTGAATGTGTTACTTTTGACTATGTATCGGGAACTTAACTTCAAAAATTGCTATTGGATTAGCCAACCAACGTTACCAAAAGTGGGCATAGGAATTAAAGGGGAGGGACCCCCAAATAAAAGAGAGAATCAGATGACGGGAATTTGCCTGTCATCTAGAGTTCATTACCTGCCTTGTTGTGAACCAAAAGGATTCCGCCATGCTCCGTTATTATTTTGTTCTGTTCCACCGATACCCCCAAGGGTATTACCTATTACTAGACATACTAGTGTCTAACCTACCTATTCCAGATGGGTCACCAAATACCTACCCATCATTGACCTGCTAGTGTCTTACTTCTTTACTACTAGACAGTTCCTTACTGAACTATCTAGCATTCTACCCATCTGGGGCCCATCTACCTATTTTCCTTTGACCCAGCTGGCCAACTCAAGGATTTAACAATCCAATGAATCCAGGTATTATTAACTCTTGATTAATTGTAAACTCTCTTGTGATTACGAAGACTCTCCTGTAATTGGACTTGTGTATAGTTCTGATCAGTTTGTGTATAAACTATAATAGAAAAAATGAAAATTTTTGTATACCATGATATTATAAATTATGGGATATTTTAATAACAGTTTTAATATATATTATGTGCATTCTAATATATATATATATATATATATATATACAAAAGNTAGTCTGAAACAGATTAACCTATTCTGTATTGTTTGTGTGAAAATTTGTTTCAGTTTGAGAACAAATTGGTTTTCAAACAAGTTTTAGGAATGAATTAAGTTTGAAAACTGAGGTTTAACTGTATATTATTTTTATTATTTGAGATTTTTCAGTTTAACCTGCATACTTGATTTAGTACCAGTTTTATGAGGGTCATTCTAAAAGTAAAGAATGTTTGATTTTCTAGATATTTTTATTTAAGATAATGAAACAAAACTTATTTTACAACACATGATACCTTAGCTATTTTTCTATGTAGTTGCCATACAAATTTAAACATTTTCATAGTGTATCATCAGCTTTTCTATGCCTTCTGCACACTCAGTTACTGCCAAGTCATTAATGGTCTCTTTCAGTTCGTTGATTCCCAGCCAAAAAAAATCCTTCAATTTTGGGAAAAGATGGTAATCACTCGAAGCCAAGTCCGGGCTATAAGGAAGATGTTCAAAAACTTCCCACTTAAACTGCTGAAGCAAGTCCTTCGTCAATGCAGCGGCATGCGCACATGTGTTATCCTGAAGAAGCACAATGCCTCTGGACAACAATCCCCACTGTTTGTTTCAAACTGAAGCTTTATTCATCACATTATCATGAACCTCAGTTATCTGTCTGTAAATTTTGATAGGGTGGACTTTTTTTGCATTCAAAAAGCATATTACACTATGAACCTCACACTTGGTGGGATCTTTAATTTTGTCACACATTTCAAAGTCACACTATAAACAGTAAACAATCATTGAGGTTCACTGTTAGTGCCAGACTGACGTGAAAAAATGAGAAGGTCCATGATGTGGTGGCGGGGGTAGTGGGAGAACTGTGCAGCTTGTCAGATCAAAACATTCTTTTCTTTTAGAATGACCTTAGTATATAAATTCCCTTTTTTGAGAAGTATTTTTTTAACTTTCTAAGTTTGAGATACACTGTTCTGTCAAGTCTCATTAAGAAATAAATAAATAATTTTAAACTGCTCTCTATCCTTAAGTCTTGAGCTATACCAAAGAATTATGATAAAGTTATACAATATTAATCAATGCAAATTATTGTATTGATGAAACAGTGTTTTAATATAAAATAATTTTACTTAGCAAAATGTTTAAAAAATTTATCAAATAAAATAAATAAATAATTATTTAAACAGTGGAGAACCATTAAAGAAGAAAAAAAGAGTAGATCCAGCTATACTTAGAAAAAGAGAAGAACGTAAAAGGAAGAAAATAGAAAAAGGCATTAGAAGATTAGAGAAAACTGCTAAAAAATTAAAACCATTAGATGAATGTGAAATTCCAAAAAATATAGTAATGGAATTAGAGTAAGTAATTTTTTAATTATTTGTAATTAAAAAATATGGCTGTAATTAGGACAAAAGGTGGCCCTATAAAATATTAATCAGCATGATTCCATACTTTAGTTCAACTCTTACTTTGTTTAAAATACTGTAACTTTTCAATTTATGCAAATATCTACGACATTTGGTGTGCAAATACTTTAATTTGTCTGTTATATTTGATAATTGTTAAAAGTTCAATAATATTTTTGTGAATTTGATTATTTCAGGATCAAAATAACTTTTCCACAACAATTACAAAATCTTCCATATTTTTGTTCAGATGTCATACTTGGATATAAGAACATGCTCTTATATGCACAGGAATATGGCATGATATACAGTATATTTACTCATTTAGTTTTCTTTTAATTTTAATAATGTACGTTGAACATGTCATAATGTAAGAACAATCTATATTTAGTTATTTGTGTATTTGTTTTCAGGCAAATTAACATGAATTATTTGATTTTGCATATCAGTTTGATGACAAACTGTTTATAAAGTGAAAAATATGAAAAATATTACATATGCAGATTGCATTTATTGAGAAAAATATGTTCAGGGCTGCATTAACACTTGAGCATATCTAGCCATGGCTGGAGGCTTTGCCTTCTTAGGACCTCAACTCACTGCTTATTACTATCTTTGTTCTATAATCTAATGATAGAACTGGATTAACTATTGACTAAAATTTGATTATACTAATATTGTGTATTATTTATATAATTACTCTGTAGATATCCAAGTTGTAGCCATGCAGTTAATTTGATTTTATTGTTAGAATATTAGTATAATTCAAGTTTGGTTTCCTAGATATTTTCATTCTGTGTCTGTTTAAAAATTCAAGCTGAGGATCTCAAAAGTTTTTAAAACAGCTCTGCCTATTAAATTCATATAAGTCAGACAGTTACTACTTGTAGCATGTTTCTGTTGATGGCTGAGGTGGTTAAGGCATCAGTGTACTGTTCTGTGGAACCTGGGATTGAATCTGGTTGAAAACCCCAGAAAATTTTCATAGGTCTTTCTCAAATATGTTACACTCCTTCCCTCACCATCTACTCCCTTGTGGATCTGTCTGAACTCATAATTGATATGAAAAAAGTGCCCTGTTTGTAGAAAGAATTTAAAAAAAGGCATGTTTCCTTAAAAGTTAGATTTTATAAAACTTATAAATTTGAGAACTTGGTAATTTTGAATTAGATGATGAAAAATTAGAAAATTTAAAAATTCAAATGCTTTATATTTTGATGAATTTAATGCTTGCTTATTTCTTTGTTTTATTTTGATGATAAACAAGTTTTTGAAGTAATAAAAAATTTTTTTAGTAAAAGGACTAGAAAAGTTGAAAAGTTAACAGAAAAAGAGGAACAAGAAAGAGCAAACATTATGAAAGAATGGCATAAATATAAAAAGGAACAATTTGAAAATGAATTAAATATGCTAGATCGCATTATGATGGCTCAAGAAAATGCTTTATTGGAATTAAAGAATGAATCTGAAGACTTGTATCAAGCGGCTTTGCAGGTACATTTATTCATTTTACTAATAATTATTAATGGAATTTTCATTTCATTAATGTATTAAAAATAATATAGATTAATGAAATAAATTTTCTGTACTACATATGTTATCATCATAAATCAGGATTATAGGTTAAATATGCTGCTTTGCACATTTGTTGAATCCCTTTTGGTATATATTATAGGTGATGCAATTTCCAAGGTTGCTATTACATGTTAAATCTATATTCTGAAAATAGAAAGGGATACTCTCTTTCTATTTTCAGAAAGAAAATGCTGAAAATTGCAATTTTAGAACATCCTGAATTTTATAATTTTGCACTTTCTATATAACAGTTTTTGTTTCTGTTTACAATTTTTCACTATTCAGTCTTTTCTAAAATGGCTTTGCAAAACATATCAGAAAATGATACCCAAATAAAAAGTCTTTCTAAATGAAGATTTTTATCAAAGGAGATTAAGAAGTCTGGAATCAACATTTCTTGACATTCTGTTGCTTGGATAATCAAATTCAAATGCAAGAAATGTCAAGCTCTAAGAAACAGTGATAAGTTCACTTCCAGAACCATCCTTCGACAACTCTTTTAACAATCAATCATTGCAAAGATGAAGAAACTGATGGAGGGACCTTATGATAATTGTTATTAAATTGTTTGACAATGAGGGAAAAATATTAAGATGGAGTAGTGGATTTCTTTGCAAATAGGAAGTTTTTAATTAAATTGGAAGCAAATTTTGCAGGACAACATCAGCTATATTAATTGAATTGGAATGTTGAAGAATAAAGAAAGAACAGATTAAATAGCTGAGATGAGAATGCTTAACTAGATTGATAAAGTAACAGTGAAAGATAGAGTAAGGAATAGTTTCATTAGATGTTATTAGAATAAATGGCTTAGATTGTGTTGTGAAGAGAGATGAGACAGAGCTGAAACTTACAATTTAAGAGAATTAGGAATAACTTTATTTAAAAAAAAATTCTTCTGAAATAGAAAACAGAAACAACACGACCTGATGCAATGATTTTATTAAGATTTTACAATAATGATATGCATTTTGACTGTCTGTAGCTTATCATTATTGTAAAACCTTAATTCATTGCATCAGGTCATGTACATTGGTTTTGTCTTTTATTTTTGAAGAATAAATTAAGAAAGAATCAGTAACAGTGCAGTTTTCCCAAATTGAGTTAGGAATAAGTTAAAGAAATCTTGTAAGTTGTTAGGATATATGTATAGTGAAACCTCCATTAATGTGAAGTGACCAGATGTCCTGGTTTTTGGCTCTTTGTCCCAGCTTGGAAAAATGTCCCAGTTTTGAATAAAATATCCCGGATTATCCCATATACATTTATAAGTAAATATTATTCATTGATATAAACAATAACATTATTAAGCAACAAAATCATTCAATTAACAACTTCACACTCTATATTTCCTACCTCAACTTTTAGAATGTCAGATTGAAATTCAGAAAATATGGTCATTTTATAATACATTAACAGACACTCCTGAATAGCAGATACCTCTACTTAAAGCATATTAAACCTGAAACCCTTTAAATAGGACATCTATTATATTTACCTGTATATAGTAGACACTGTTGTCTATAACCAACCTTACAAAAACACAATGTACCACCTTCAATATTCTGAAACAGTTACATTACATATGAAAAATTTTAAAACAAAAACAAAGAATTGGTTCAACTACTCTTTCAGACAACAAATTTTGATTGTAAGTGTCAAATAGACTGGCTGAAATAGGAATAGGCAAGGAGAGCAAAAAGCTGAACAATATTCTTTATCTGTTAAAGAAGTCCAATCTGGTTACATTGTCAATTACTCCTTATCATCATACATATTAATTGGTGTGAGAAAGAACAAGTGAAGACCCTGTTTTGGATATTCTACATTAGTGATTTTAACTACCATAATTAATCTATCCATGGTTGACTAAAACTCATTTTAACATATTACATGCATTATTAAAGTGCCTATAATCATGGAATCAAACAAAGAAGCTTAATTTGTTTTAGTAAAACTTTGCATTAATGCAGGCATGGCCAACATACAGCCTATCAACAACTCACTGTTGTTTAGAGTTAACCCTCCATTACAAATCTCTTAAGACAGCATAGAATGTTGATAAAGCATGATAATGTGAAAAATGTATCTGTAATCTCTATCTACAATTCAGTCTCCATGGGGTGACACCACAGAACTGTATAAGAGCATAAGATATATATTATTTTATGCAAAGAGCATCTATAAAGTGTAAGGAGGATGAGACACCACAATGAGATCTTGTACCACCTCAAAATCTTCCTAGGGCAGATTCTGATTTGGCCGATGGAAAAAGTTTTCTTTCCAATCTGGCACGGGAGCAAAAACTGTTGGCCACTCCTGCATTAATGTGTGCTAAATAATTAAAAAATTTATTTTGATTCATTTTTTTGATTGATTTTTTTGTATATCTTTGACAGCTTGATACACAATTTATTCCTTTTATGGTGAAAGGACCCACAGCTACTCCTCCAAATGCAAACTATGAGCCTCCTAATGGTGTTTACGTTGATACCACCAAACGATATGACAAAAGGATTTTGCCTCCTCTTAAATTAAAATCTGTTAAACGTAAATAATTAATACTTAATGAAATTTCCAATTAATATTGAAATTGTTTATAGTTTTATGGTAAATAATATACATAAAAAGGAAATCTGTAATTTTGTGTCCTTAATTTAAAATTAAAAAGTTTATAAATATATTGGATAGTTTTAATTTCATTACAAACCAACTTGTGTTATTCCAAAATTGATTTTAGTAACTCACAATGTTACATTTTAATGAGTACTTTTGTGTCAAGTATGCTTTATTTAACTTTGAATAATTTATGTATTGTTTTCAATACAGAAAAACAGAAATTAGACTATATTACTTAAAAGAAAAGATTTTTTTTATCATCTCACCAAGACTAGGATAGTTAAGAGTAATCTTATAATGGAAATTAAATGATTGTGTGAAACTTGGCACTGTATTGAAACATCAAAAAATTAACTGCTTAGTTAAGGTAACCAAATTATTTTTTTCTTTAGAAAATAAATTGCCTTAATAAAAATTTCCTTAACTTAATAAAAACTTCCTTAACTAAGTTAAGGAAATTTTTTCAAAGGAAATATTAATTCTTCATAATTAATGAAAATGGAAATCTTTCTACATTTTCATTCTATAAAATTCAAACATATGTATTTATTGTTATATGAATATAGTTGAGCAAATTTAACAGAGTACTAGGTAAGGGAGCAGTTCATTTAAAACATCACTTTTCCATTTCCCAATTTTTTCCCCTATGTTTTACATTAGCATGACTCCTGTTAACAGAACACTGGGTAATAGAGCAGTCAGTTTAAATGAGCCCTGTGTCAATGGCATTTTTAGAGAAGCAATCTGAATAAGGGAGCAGTATTCAAAGAAAGATTTATAAGGATCTATCTTTAATCTTACAGTACATCATCACTCATGCTTTACACTATGGTATATGTTATGTGGAGATTTAGTGAAACCTTTCATTGGTCAGTTTTCTAACACACAGATAGTCAAAATATTTCTTACAGAATCATCATGAAAGGGTTTTATTGGACATATATGAGAGCAATTATGTATTGAAAAGGTATTATATACATGAACAAACAGTGCATATCATGTGTACAATACAGTACATCCTCATCTCAATTAGACAAGGCAAGAAATGATAAGTGACCAAATTTTGGAGGTTATGTGACCTTACTTTAAGGCAGTACTATACTTATTTGTTTTTATACAATGTGTCCCATTGGGAGCATTCAGAGATTTTGGAGCAAAGATGTTTGTGTCTTTTCAGCTAAGCCACTACTGTTTTTCTGGAAAGAAGTGAAAGTAATGTAATTGGTAAATATACTGTTTGTTTGTTTGTTTAGATATGGCAATGCAACATTTGGGCAATCTGCCTAGAGGATGCCTTCCAGGAGGTCTTTTTAAGGGAAACTGGCTCCTATTTAGGCATTACAGATGAGAAAACCTGGAAAACTTTGCATGCCCATCCCATCAGAGTGAGGTGCAAACCCACGACTGAACTCCAGTGTTCAAGGAACGAAGACTGTTTGGCCACTGGGGGCCTGATAAATATACTGTATTTACTGATTATTTGATAGAACAATAAAATGGTTCTACCAAATAATCGGGTTAATCCAAAGGGTTACAGGGACTTAAGCCTTCTTCATTGATACAAAAAAATATGTGTTTGAACAGTGTTTTTAAATACATTTATGTTGGCAAACATGATTTATCAGGACATCTGCAATACAATTGTGCATATGTTAATGAAAAATCATTATTTGTTCAAATGTTCAAATTTTTGAGCTAGCCCCATCTTTGGGTTTTTCTAGATCTGCTAATGAAGATATAAGAATGAAAACTGATATATAATTATGGTAAAATTATCTGATAATGAATTTTAACATTTTTAAGTGTGCTACAGTCACATAAAGCTTCTAAGACATGAAAAAGTGAAAAGAATCAAAAACCTTCTGGATGATCTTGTTACTTTGGATAAGTGAGCAGAATTCATCAATCCTGAGGATGCTCTCTTAAATGTATATAATATATATATTTATTATATAATGTAATATATGTATAAGTATATTTCATCAATGATTTCTCCACATTGAGAAACATTTAGTGAAACACAGACACTATATGTTTCCCCAAATGTAGTCTGTTTTGAACTATGGCAATGCTAGGCAATACATAGAGGAACATTTAGAAAAATGAACTTTTAAGATATGACAAAATTTTCTTTTAATGAAAATGTATGAGTTATATTGACTCAAATCATTTTTCTTTTAAAGGTTTGTTTTTTTCAAACTGAGTGAAGAGAAATCATTTAGAGCTAAATTGGCAAAATAGGTGCATGCAGAATAATTGCAGTTCTGTTTCACCAGATTACTAATAGTTGTAAAGGCTGTACACAAGGCCTTTAAAAGCTTGGAATGGGACCCGAGCAGGTCCCTTTTGCTTTTTTTCTTTTGAACAAATAAAATACTATTTGGATGTTTCTTTATTAATAAATAGCAGGCTAGTAAAAGTAACATTAATTTATAGGGATAGGAACCACTTCTAGTCCCTAAGTTTTCTCTATGGAAAAAATCCCCATCTCTCTCCTCTTGATGGCCCTGGATGTAAGTGGGTCTGTACTAAACCTTCCATGAAGAATTTTGCTACTTCATACTTTTTTTAATGAAGGTAATAACTATTACATGTATGCACTTAAGGTAGTTCTATGATTACTATCACTAAATGTAAAAAAATTGCATCTTTAATATTTTTGTTTTTGCTCGTCCTTCCTGAATGCACATTGTATAATATCTATTAACATGACTAGTTATGGTATTTGGTTTTATACAGAAATTGTATTTCTTGTACAGTAAATGTGTAGGGATGCTCTGATACCACAAAAGTATTGATACCAGTATCACAAGTAGTTGTAAAGTATTGATACTAGTCATTATCAGCATAGAGTATTGAAATTGGAAATCTTGCTGGCTGTTGCTGTTCTGTCTGTTGCATCTCCTTCCAGTTGTTTTTACTGCTGAGAAGATATTGTACTCATTACAATGAAGGCCAAGTGGGCCCCAGAGCAGCAATTAATATTTTATTGTTTACTCCTAGGGAATTGAATCCCTGCTATCTGGTTCAGAAGCCTGTACTTCAGTTTAGACTCATATGGTGTCTTTTGTATACAAAAGAAGCCCAGATCCAGAGTCCTGCTAATGGACTTTGTGGATGCTGCTATACATGGGATAGGGGTAAATAAGAAATTGTTGGTAAAAGTGTCTTTAAATTGAAAGTTCTTTATCGCATTCAAATTTCACAAATGTCAGTGCAAACAAGTGTATATAAATTGTAGTTTATTTTAAAAATCACTGTCAGTCCAAGTTGATTAACAAACAAAAGTATTGCATAATATTTAACTAGATATTTCTTTATATATAATAATCAGAACTCTAAACATATATAGATTCTGGAAATGAAATTTAATGTAATATATTTATTGATTTTTTGGTCATTAATATTTTTTTATATAAGTTTAACTTAACCAAAAATAGTGTACAATTCCATTTTAGTTTTTTAACATTAGGCTGCAAAATTTGGGTTTGGTCGGACTTTTGGTCTGTGAAAAATGTAACAATATCAGATCTAATAACTGAAGTAAAGTATTGATACTTGTATCGGTATGGGAACAAAAGTATCAAGTACAAAAAGTACTCAGTATTGAAGGAAAGTATCAATACAGTATTGGTATCAGCAATATTGGGATATTCCTATACATGTTTGTATAAGTGAAGAACACAGAAAAATATTAGAAGTCAGATGACGCCAGTTTTCAACCTGTATAAATATCAAAATAACAATGTTTGACTTATTTTTGACAGATAAATTAAAATCACTTTAAATCAACATGAATAATTTATGCAAAATTTTTCTTATAAATTTTATGCTATGTTCTACAAGAAAAAAATTTTCTTTAAAAAATTTAACTAAAAGTAACACTTGTACAGTAATAAATCATAGGTTATGTGTAAATACAGTAATGCAGCCATTTGGGTTCTGAATGGATTTCTTGAATTATAGAAAATTTTGTAAGCATTTTTTTATATCATGATATAAACCTTAATGCATTATTTTAATTTCATTTATGAGTAAAAAATTATTTACTGTATCATGAAGAAGATATTCTAATATATAAGAGCTTGTCTGAATGAATGTTGAATGAATCTTGAATGAATCTTGAATAGTGTGTAGTAGAGGTAACAGAGACATCACATTGCTATTGAGACATCAAAATGACACTTCTATTGTCAGAATGCATCTTTATTACTGGTATGTATTTTGGTAGAAAAGACCTTCATCAGCCTTACAAGAATATTTAGTTATATATTGTAGATCTACACCAAAGTAATGCTTATCAATTAGAAATTTTATTATAAACAGATCATGGCTCCAATATTTTATAGTAAATTAGCTCAAGGCCTCAGTAGCGGTGTGATAAGTCTCTGTTATCTCTACTATATAGTATTTAAGATTCATTTATCAAAAGACATTCTAAAGTTATTTCTATTTGATAATCATGACTGCATTGTATTGTATATTCACTAGTTTTTAATACGTTTGTGCCAATTTCACAAAAACAGAATCTTTGTCTCAATTTTCCTCCTGCAATTTTTTGTGGTTTTTATGACTCTGCCAAAGAAATTCCTTTGCAGTTCTTTGTTGGGAGATTTCTAACCTTCTTAAGAGATTTTCTGTGGAGTTATATAATCGTCCTTTTAGGTTGAGATGCACAAGACTTTGCTTGTATTTATAAGACAATATCTGCTTTATTTTGCAAAGTAGAAACTGGATTTATCATAAATATAAAATCACATTTGGTAAATTATGAAATTATTAATCTATCTATGTAATATTTATCCAAAGTTTGGTAAAAATTCATTTAAAAAGCAATGTTAAAAATATGAAAATCTCACATTATTGACTTTTCAGGCCATTATGTTTACATAACTATATTGGAATCGTGTCAAGTTTGACCCTCCGACTATTTTTGCAAATTTCCACGTTTGAGACTTCCTGAATCCAAAAAAATTAAAAAAAAGACAAAAAAATTGTGTAAAAAAATGTGGCTATTTGGTTATTTTGCTATATATATCAGGATTGGGTAAAGATTAAGATACAAAATTTGGCATGGTAGCTTGTATGTGAGGGGCATCGATGCTATTAAATTTTGGTGGTTAAAGGTCGAGGAAGTGAGGAGATAGGGTCTTTTTTTTTTAACTCTCCGCCCTGTGGGCACTACGAGGGCCTCTGTTTAGCAGGCCCATTATGGGTTCGGCCAGGCCCACAATAGGGTGCCCTGGTTGTGAGGGACGGGCCCGACATATCTGAACAGACCACCCCCGAAAAATTTGTGGGGTTTATCGATCTATCTGAATTCGAACCCAGGTCCCCAGAGCCGTAGGTTGCCACCTTGAACGCTTGGCCATCCCGCCTGAAAAGTGGTTGTGGGTCATGTCTGAAGAGAGGTAGGATTTATTTTATTCGTTATTAACACTTGCACTTTTTTTTAAATAGAAAACTCATCTTTATCCTCGAAATTAAGATTTTTGCCATTATATAGTAATTAAAATAAAATAAAAAATTTATAACAAAATCTCATAAAAGATGGCGTTACACATAATTTTACTTATTTTGCTTGATAATATGTTATGTTATTAAAATAAAAACTTATAACAGCTTGGAAAGTTACGCAACTCGTTGCTAGATTTTTTAAAAATATAATGACATTAAACTTGAAGAAGAATGAATATATACTTACATTTATTTATTAGACTATAATATTTTATATTATTTAATAGTTATATATTAAGAAAGCCGAACAAGACTATAAAAAAGTTTATAAAAAAGTGTGATTTTGTTAAATAATTTGTTAGCTTAAATAATATAATGAAATAAAATTATTTAAGCTTACATGCTCCTTAAGCTTTACATCCTCCAAGGAGCATGGAAAAATTTGAAATGTGTTAATAGTAATACGATAGTCCCTCGCTTTACAACTGATAGAAGTTTATTATAATTTAAAAAGGCTCATTTTTTATTCCTATATCTGTATAGTATTATAGAGTTTAGACCCATTTCCAGGATACCAATTCATGAAACAGCCTATGGAAAACAGGATGTCTCGCTTAAGGATGCTTGTGTAGGTGCCAATTAGGTCGATCTACTGTACAGTACATCTTTTGCACAAATCGATCGATATACATGCTGAAATTGTATGTAGTTGAAAATATAGTTACAAAGATAAGTGTAGATCTTTAAGGAAAGTTTTAAACATGTGGAGATTTTGTAAACTGTAGTTTCAAGAATTAACCTAGAAAAGGAATTCGAAAAGTTTTTCTGTTCAGGTTTACTTGATGTTTGCAGTAGAAGTTCATTAATCCAGTATCCTGAGAAAAGAAGCCAATAATCTGGCATGCTAGTATTGGAAAGTAAATATTACATGCACATGAAACATTGTGAATATTAATTTTGTGCAATATCTTGCTTATTAACGTTCTTGCAGGTTTTTAAATCAATATTAACACAGTATAGCCACGCACTATCATCATTAGACTGGTTAGAGCGTGGGTAAATAAATCGGAAGCATACAGAAGCGTGCTTGGCATAAAATGTACAGAAATATTAAACGATAAGATCACGTATACATTATCGAATATTTTAATGAAAACAAACAAGTTCGCAAGATTAAATAGTTTGGATTCTGATTTGAAATTAAATAAAATTTAAGATTCGATCCAGTTACAAATTTTAGAAATATAAGTGGACTATTTTAAAAGTCAAAAAATCTCGTTTATGGCTTATTGTTCCAGTTTATATACGTCCGTCAGAATGTATAGACACCATTTTCAAGTTATTAAAATCTAAATCATATGATCCGAACCTACGAGTAAATCGATCAGTAAATTTACATATAAATAAAAATTTAAAGCGTGTAGTGTACAATATGAGCATAGTAACTTTCGCGATTTCACCAAGAATATCTACAAGTAAATATAAACTTATTCGATATTTTGGAAGGTCCCTCCATTTATCGGGAGTAGGGTCTGAAATTTCCTTAATCTGGCGTTAAGACAATAGTTAGTTTTTAGTTACTCATTTCTGACATTTACGTTGAAATTCATTTAATGCTTTTAATTCATACATTCAATTTATTGACGTATTAGTCACATGCCACATTCGCATAAATTTCGCTGAGAGTGCGACCGCTGTTATCGATTTTTTTCGTCATCAGTTTCAACTCGTAATACATTTGTAAGTCGCATGTTGAATTTATAGGCTAACGTGGCTGCAACCTAACGCCTCAGGATTTTAGTGCCTATTGATTATTAGGTTTCATGACTTTGGTGCTTCTTAAAGTTTTTAGTTTGTGGTTTAGGATATCAGATAAAATTCGGTAAAATCCAGAAAAATAAATTCTGTTATAATTTACTACGTAATCCATCAAACTGTTTGTTCTTTTTGATTATAATTATTAAACGCCATAAATAATTATAAATTTATAAAACTTTATAAATTATTTCATAAATATAAAAAACAAAAGTGGTCGAGTGGATAAAACCGCTGAACACTGGTAGTTGGTCGTGTGCTCGCGCCTTACCAATGAGTTTCCCACGTGGAGTTTTCTGGATTTTCTTCATCTGTCTTACACAGGGTCGTGCGGAACAGTTTTGACGCCCAAGCCAAACCTCATACTTGGCGTCCCTGATTCAACGTTAATTACAAAACAATTCTACGAGTCTTTGGTGAAAAGGGCTTTTACAAATCCTCAACACTGAAGGACAGGAATTGAGGGATTAATCAATCAATCTTTATTATTTGATGTAACGGATGTTATTACAAAGCGAGGTTAAATGTTGTTATATTAAGTTTGATACATGAACAAAGAATTTGTACAATTTATATGTTAATATGACAAAGTTGTCACCGAATAAAATTTGATAACAAGAATCAGATGTAGTGTAGAAACTCGGATATCCAAAAGAATATTATAAGAATCAAGGAGGTGTTTTCTCACATCCATCACTGTCATTCTACAAAAAGAACATTCGGCATCACTCGAAACATTAATTATTTTACCGTTTAAGTTTATCGAAAACCTATTTAATCTAAATTGTGCAGCAAATAACTTTATTTTATAACTCAAAGTAGACAATAAATAACGCGCTGGAATCAACATTCCATTAAGAAAAATTCGACTGTCTCAGCCTCTTTCATTCAAGTAATGAACATCTTTTAACCAATATGTCTCTTAGTCGTTGATCACAGTCCAGAAGGAACGAACTTTCACTTAAAAAATACACAACTAGAGGACAATCCAATATTATTTAATAATTTTTTAACTGTAACAGATCATGGCTTCAAAAAAAAAAATTATTATTTATCCGTGAAAGTCTTGTATATATCAATTTTCGATAATCATCTTCCGGTAAATCAACAAGTTTCCTCCAAAACCGAACAAATTTATCGATAAATTAATAGCTAGGGGAGGTCTTTCCAATTCCATTCTCAATGCAGGTCCAGAGACAGATCTATTAATATGGAACACCTGCTTAAAGTAGAATAACAGTATTGCCTCAAATCTATCCACTAAGACAGTGTTTCTTAACAGGGGGCCGCGGCCCCCTGGGGGTCCATAAGAAGTTTGCCGGGGGCCGCCAAATTATGCAAAATTTCCTTTAGAACATAATAAGAAGAAAATTGATGTATGACCGAATATCGTATTGAAAAGCGAAATAAGAAAGATAAAGTTTTCATATTTAGTTTTTTTTATTTAGTACAGAAGAAATAAATGTTAGTACAGAAGAAATAAATGCAAATATGCTACTTACACCGCAGTATTTACTTCTTTTATTCCAAAGTAATTCTAAGAAACTATNACTAACTGATTGACGGCATGCCGCAAAGAGTTCTAGCATTGAGAAAAGGTGGCGTGGGTGGCTGTATCCTTCACCACCCCATTGTGCACCTGGAAAACCGTTAATGGGCTTGCTAAAGATTCTCGTAGAGTCCACATATAAATTATTATTTAAAAAAATGGTGGTCACAAAAAAATTATGAAATATTTGGTGTGCCGCGAGTATAAAAAGGTTAAGAACCACTGCACTAAGAGACCACCCCACACCGGACGAGCATAAAAAAATACTTGGTCCAATCAGAGAATCAACTAATCTAAAATAATTATTTAACGAAGTTGCTTTAATTTTAATAAGTAACTTGATAAGATTGGAGATTTTAGCTCTTGCGTCAGGTAACCTTTATTAAATGATAGGAAAATGTGCCCGTGAAGAAAAATAAATCCCTAGATATTTAAAATTTGGCACAATTTTCAGTTTACGATTTTCTAAACCGAAATTGTCTGTTTTTTTTTTAAGTTTACCACCTCTACGAAAAATCATAAGCTTTGTCTTTTCCGAATTAATTGTCAATCTATTATCTTCACAATATCTCCAAGTAAGATTAAGTCTTTCTCTAAGCTGAATTAGCCAAGAGTAGAATATCATCAGCATAAAGAAGACAATAATAATAAACAACACTTTTTTTCCACGACTATAAATTAGATAGAATTAGATAACCTAATAAATAGGGTATAACAATTTGCAGGGCTTATCACACCAAGGTCGACAGAAAGAAGGACCAGAACTTTTATAAAAAAAGGGTTGGTCTTTAATAATCACATTTCAAATTTAGGTAAGTATGCATACTTATCCCTTTCTTTAGCATTTGTTCCAATTTTCCTCTCTTTTCACCCTTTTGGCTGGATTTGTCTAAAAAAGTATTAATCTTCTGTAGTTCATTCGTTTCTAAATTGAAAGTGAATTTGTCCCCATCGACCGTCAAGCAATCGACTTTCAAAAATGTTCCTTTTTTTCAAAGATTTAGCTTCCGCAAAAAAGGCAACAATTTTCTATGTCTAAGTCTTGATCTATACGACAAATCGTCAAAGACTGTAATACGCGAGTAGGACGGCGACACCCGAATTTTCTTAAAATTTTTAAAAATAAGCCTTTTATCAGTTTGAGAAGAGAGCTCAAACAATACAACCGAGTTCCCGATATTCGATATCTGTTAATAAAAGAAACATACTCCCCATTCTGTCTTTTAAACAACTCAATAAAACCATTAGCATTATTAACTAATTGTTCGTCGTTACCACTCAAAGCAGAAACGATAATGTTATTTTTCTTCGAATCGTTGTATACAGAATCTGTATAATAATTTTGAAGGGAAAATTTATCCATATACAGTAAAACCTGTGTATGGCGACCACCCACGGTTCCTTCAAAAAGTGGTCTTTTAGACAGGTGACAGGTGGTCGTCCAATACAGGCGGACCTGTAATAAAGTATTTCCGTACGTATTTTGTGCACTTTTTAACCATTTCTACTAAAAAGCAAAACTCGAGGTGAGCAAAAATAAGCGAATTTTTTCAACGATAGAGCTATATTGGTATTGTATTTTATTCTTATCGGATAACCCGATTAACAGGAGTCGTCGTGATATTATAAGACAGATTTAATACCAATATTTTAAAGATTAATACAATAGTCGTATTTTCTCGATTATAATGCACACTTTCTTTTTTCCGACTCAATTGATTCGACTCGGTTGTTTTGGTTCGTTCCTCAGTTACGTGTATTACGTCATCGATATACAAGCGCGTCCTATCTCTCCATCACTTTGCTTTTGGTTTTCGTTAGTTTAATCTTATTTTAACTTTAAAAATACTGTATTTTTTTAATATTTAATATTTTCTTAATTAATTAAGTACAATAAGAAAAATTATTAATTAATAATAAAACGATTTTATTATTTTTTCTCATTATACGATTTCATTACAATCGCGGAATCGAAAAAGGAAGTAAAACTGATTTTTGCATTAATGCGTTTATTGTTTTTTGAATATTTTGCCTGCGAAAATTACTTGGATATTATTTTTCTAAAAATATCGTGGAAATAAGGTAGGTTGATACAGAAACTATTTATCGCACGTGTACTGTATATGAGCTTCAAAATAAATAAATAAAAATAGATTTTATCAAACGATGAGATCAGCCGATTAATTGTATCGTGTACAATATTTTACACCCCCAAGGAAAATACTGTAGGTCTAGGGTAAAATAAATTTTGTTTTCCCACAGTTAAACTTCGCCGCTAATTGCTGTTGTGATAACTTTAATACGATCTTCTAACGACAGCACTTTGCATTTCGGACATTTTCCAACAAACTGAAATGAATTTCCTTTGTTGCTAGACTAATTTATTAACACCTGCACCTAATTTCGAGGGTGGGAGAAGTGCCCGGGATGGGTTCGAACGAGAGTTTAGACTAATTCATTATATTAGGAGGTGGAAACGTTGTTGAGATGGGTTCTTACAATAGTTTAGACCAGATACATTCGCGAAAGTGGTCGCTTATTACAGGTGTTGTATGTTGTTTCGGACCAAAAATCGATGCCCGCGGTCGCGTTACACAGGTGGTCGTTTAATACAGGTAACTTATACGAAGATTCTATGGATAAACTATTCCGTGCCAGAAATTTTTGTCCGTTTTGACAGGTGCCCGTCAAATGCAGGTGGTCGCTTAAGCAGTTTTTACTGTATACAGTTTTAAAAGACGAGAGTTCGGCAATTTCTCTTTTCAGGAGGGTTAGACGTTCATCATACTCCTTATGTAAATTAGATAGCAGTCAAATTTCGATGACAATTGTTCCAGTTTCGATAGAATAGTATCAAGACGTTCCTCGAAACACAGAATCTTCTGAGGTATTAGAGAAGAAATATCCTGCAATGCAAAATAATCGTCCAGTCGAGATAATTTCAATGTTGGTTCTCTTGGAGATGACGACGTTTATCAGCAGAAGTCGAAGCTTTGTTGCGAGGAGAAGAAGGTAGTGTATGAGACATTGGACCTGCATTAAGTTCGACTCCTCCAATAATAAGTAAAAAGAACAAAATTCAAAAAGAAAATATTACGGTAGAAAAATACATCCTCAATAAGTCAGTTATTGACAAACAGCTGAATTGTAGATCGTTACAGTAATCGTAAAAAACACGCGAACATCCAGCACTGTCAAAAGCGCCCCCAGAATGAGGAATTACAGTACAGTACATCATAACACTCGCGGTACAACATGACTATCACAGGGACCTCATTGGCTTCTTTATACAACTACACAGCTATTGGTTTCTTCTCCCATCAGAACGGGAGAGGAGACCAATACCTATTACTTACAATGAAGCATTAGCTGGCATTTAAAGAAATTGCTAATATCAGATTGGCATACAGGAAAGCCCTACTGTCGCTTTGTTAGGGAACGACAAACAATGTGTGGAAGATTACTACTCACCGGGGATATATACTACACGACCCAAAGATAGGCCGTTTGTTAATAAACATTGAAGCGACCAAGAAGTTCTTGACCACTCGCATTAAAGAACATAAACTGTATAGTTTTTTTAAATACTATATTTAACACTGCTCTGTCCACATACGCAAATGACAATGACGTTGTGGTTCGCTTACGATAATCCACCCCATAGCAGATCCAGCACATTTAAAATACATGGAATCTCTAGAAATTATAAGGCCGTGAAAAATCGGACTGCCGTCAATCGGACAATCTGTCAGTGGCGTGGAGAGCATGGTTCGAACCATAATAAATTACTTCATGCATAATCTTAAGTTTATTAATCAAAATATTCTTTTATTAATGATATAACTTTTTCCCTTTATGATATACATTCTCTGTGGGGCACACGCCCGAACCTCGCGTCTTTCAATTGATTTCCATATTGGACTTTAATAGGCTAAATGTAATCTGAAGATGTCTGATTGATACGGACGAAAACGTTCTGTTTATTAAATACTTTTGTTGTTTGGTGTACTGTTTTGTATAATATATACCAGTTCCTAAGAGTTTAATATGCCTAGTTTTGCCTGATTTTGAATTAAAAATTTGAACAACTTACCTCATGGATGCAATCCTTTCACTTGTACTTTATTTGTGATACCAAACGACGACTTGTTCTTTTTCTTTTGAAAGAATTTAAGATATTAGCATTAATTTAACTATGAATAATTTACTTACAAATCCAAAATAAAACTATGGCCTAAAATCCAAAACTGTGGCTTTCTAGAGAAACACAGAAATATATACTTTCTCAGATAGGCTTGGAAGCACCTGTTCCGCCTTCCAGGCTGAGCTCTGGGCAATTCTGTCAGCAATAAAATGGTGCAATCACAATTTCAACTCCACGGATATTAACATCTTCACGGATTCATGCTCATCAGTGCAAGCCATTTCTAATTATAACTGGCTTCATCCAATAGTTAACTGGATTTTAAATAATTTATTAGAGAACAACAACATATTCACTGTGATCTGGGTTAGAAGACACTGTGGTGTCTTCGGCAACGAGCGAGCTGACGAACTTGCTCGGTCGGCCGCCACTTCCTGTGACGATCCTACATACTCTGCAACACCACAGAGCTATATAATTCAAAGAATCAAAAACTACACTAAGGACAGGTGGCAACGTTGCTGGAACACACATAACAACACACTAACAAAAGACTTTTTCCCTTTGGTCTCTAATACAGTAAAGAATGACGTGGAGCACTGCCTCACCCAATTTTACACCGGCCATGGCAGGTTTTACCATTATCTCCACAGATTTAAAATATCAAACGAACAGAATTGTACAATCTACGGTGTTCCCGACGGTTCTCGGCACTACCTTTTAGAGTGCCCTATGTTAGATGATATGCGGGCACGCATTACTGGACTTTTACCTAACAATTGCGGATGGCCACCTGATCTTAGTATTTTGATTGGAGATAACAACCTGTTCAAAGCCACTAGAGACCTTATTAAAACATATTTTAAAAGGACCACTGTAATTTAATTCCATATGTCTTTTTATGTCATATGTTATTTTTCTCTGTTACATGTACAGTACTATTCTATTGCCTTATGGCGGCTGTTATTGTTATTTTGTTGCTTTGAACAATATAACAAGGTATCCAAAAGCTTTTAACTCTACTTTTACGACTACTGGCAAGTGGCCTATAGTGATTGTAAATATTGTTATTGATGTTAATTGTTTGTTCATATGTTTTCATTTATATTGTGTATCATTTTATACTCTATGAAAATTTGTATTACAAAACGACCTGTTACATCTGTAACATTTACGTATTCTTACCTCGGCTATGCCTAGCGGTGTCGAGGCACTTGTAAATAAAGGATTTTAAAAGTGAAAAGTAAAAAAAGTGGGCTGGCCACGTGGATTTCTCCGCTTTTTTACGTTTGTAACACCCAATAGGGACCAGTTTTTCATAGAATGTCTTCCGGGGTGGTACCCTCGGCAGATCGCCAGGTGTCACGTTGCCGTAACCAAATGAACAACAGCCACTTGCCTTCGAGCGCTCCTTGAGTCTTCTAAAGCCCTCAAGGGGATTTTAGCTCCCCATTCGGGGATCACTGGTCTTCTAGACACGCATAAGTCTTTTAGATTTATCTATTCAAAAAATTGTTATGCACGAATCTCTTCTAGCTCCTATTTATGATAATACCTGGATTCGCTATTATTTGCATACGCTAGAGAATAGTTATCGATCCAATTTTAATCTTATATTGGTCAGCAATGACATTTGGACCAGGCTTTACGTTTATGGGGCCTCAAAAACATCATTATTATAAATTATTCTTTATATTGTCAAGAAAAGCATCATTTATCTTGTTATCAAATTTTATTATTTTAAAAATATTGTACAATTTTTAGCACTTGTTTCTAATATGCTGGAGGGCCTCATAATAGCAAGTATCCCAGGCCATTCTGGGCATCTGAAAGGCCCGAAAAATAAAATATTATTTTATTATAGATACCGAAGTGACGAAATAATATTTTCAGTAATTCTAAACAAGAAAATCGTCGTTTGAAGTCGTTTAAAATAAGAAAAAATTGCGCGTTTAGAAACAAACCTTTAAGTAAAATTGCAAAAATTAATATAGAAACAGAATTGATTTTCAAAATGGTTCCAGTCCCTGGCTGACATCATAAAATCACAAATGGATCGATTGATATTAATTATTCCAAGTTAATATCTAATAATGCTTTGTAGTTAAATATCCTTAACATTTTACTGGAAAATTGTATTTTAAACACAATTAAACAGTATAGGGTGGCCCAAAAGTTACTTAACCGTGATTCGTTTTACATGCTCAAGTTGAACTGTGAGCTTAATAAACTGTTATAATCTCATTTTGAAGATATTATTTATAGGATAAATCATTTGAGTAAGGCAGTTATTGAATCTTTACAACAATTAACTGATTTTTGGACACCATGTATGGTATTTAACTATTGAAGCGAATAGAAAAAAAACAAAGTAGCTAGAGACAGGATATGAAGAAATCTTAATTAAGAAATTGTTGCGTGTTGTTTAGTTGTTTATTTGATACGGCAATGCGGCATGTGGGCAATCTGCCGAGGAGGATGCCATCAGGGAGAACTTTCTATTTGTTCGCGCCTCGCCAACGGCTGGCCACATGGAGTTTTCCAGGTTTTCACGTTTGTAACATCTAAATAGGGACCAGTTTCCCTTAGAAGTTCTCCCGGGAGGCATCCTTTCTCGGCAGATGGCCCATGTGTCGCCTTGCCGTAACCAAATCAATCAAAATAACGAATAAAACACAGCACGGGATAACGAGCGTTACATTATTTTATTAATTACATGTATAACGAACGTACTAAGCAGTGACATACGATTCGCTATGCAACCTTTCAGAGATAAAATGAATCATTCTATTACCCAAGTGTTGAGACCGTAGCACTACATTTTTGTAAACATCCCCTCCCTTGTAATGTATCGTAACGATTACCTTCAGATCCACCCACTCATATCGTGTTTCCCCGAATATAAGACATCCTCTGAAAATAAGACCTACCATAGGTTTTGCTGAATTGCTAAATATAAGGCCTCCCCCCCGAAAGTAAGACATAGCAAAGTTTTTTTTTTTTTTACTCGTAACAGTCATCGACAGATGGTTGAAAGTGGCCGTTGGCTTTTTGAAAGTACAGCCACTGATTGGTCAGCAGACAATCACGCCACACGGCATGATTTGCATAAAACTATGGCTTGGGAATCACAGATTTGCATAACGTTACGGCTGGTGATGGCTAATTGGTCGGCCGGGAATCACGCCACATGACATTTGCATAGTGCTACGGTTCAGTAAGCACTAATTGGTCATCGAGCCCGATGTCGACGCTATAAAAAAGTTAAGTTGAAGCGAGAGTGGGAAGTCCACTCCAGCACGGGAACTTCGTAAGTTCACTGCTGAGGCCTGATTGTGAGGCAATCAATGGCCTAGCCCGGTCTTTGGATCGGACGATGAGGGCTATTTTTGTGAATGGTCGCTTGGTCGCTACTTGCTTGGCACTTGGGCTGGGGGACTCGTCTCCCATCCATTAGGGGTGCTGTATAGGAGTAGTCGTACCGGATGCCAGATCGGTTGAGGCGTTCAATAAACTTTATCGACGACGTCGACACGACCGGATATACGTCACTCTTGTCTAAGTTCGACTTTGAATTTTTTGTTCAATAATTGTGAATTCGTCTTCATGGAAAAAATAAGACATTCCCTGAAAATAACACCTAGCGCATCTTTCAGAGCAAAAATTAATATAAGACACTCTTATTTTCGGGGAAACACTATCTGTGGTATAGTACGTAATTTATGGACGCCCGTTTATTGAAAAAAAAACAATAGATAATTACTAACATAGGGTTATAACTATGGTGACATTTACTATTGAAGAATTGCCTTCTGGTTTTATATAATCAATGTTTCGTGTTTACACTTTTAAGTACAGATAAAGTAATCAGGGCCTTCTCAGACGTCAGGTCCCTGTTTCAAATTTCCAAGAAAATTTGATTAGAAAATTCTTTTTTGCAAATACCTTAGGGCCCCACTAATAACTTTTTCTGAGGCCGCGCAAAACCTCCAGCCGGCTACGAAATTAGTGGTGAAAATTGAAATAAAAGTATATCAATTAAACCACTTTGCATATTATATCATTGAGCAGAAATTTTGCTGGCGTAAACGATTTAATTTGCATTATTGATTAATTGCCACATTTATGTAAAGGTTATTTAGCATTATTTATTTGACACTGCTTTTTTTCGAAAGTATAAATGCTTAGCAACGTGACGCGAAAAGTTGCGTGCATTTCTAACAGCAATTGACATTAAGTATGAATTCCTCTTTGTGAAAGAGTAAAATGGATATTAGAGTACATCTAATATTGAAATTATTGATATTTTCAGGTAAAGAAATCATTTTATTTTGATTAAAAGTTGATTATTATTACGTAAGGTTCTTCAAAACACTTAATTTAGGACTATTTCGAGTGTGCTCACTCAAGGGAGTTGTTGGAAGAGGTGTCGCTCTTTCTGGTACGGTGCTTAAAGGATCAGCTGTCAGACCAAGACCGGGAGGACCTAATCTATGGTAAGATTGTGTAAAGCATTAGTTTTCATTCAAACGTTCGAATTACCATTTCGTGAAAAGTATTTTCCACAAAATCAGATCGTTTATTCGCGCGAGGCTTTGTGGAGGAGGATCTTGAACATATTAAGAAAGTTCCTAATGTAATTCTCAATAGTCAGGATACAAAGATTTAAAAGAAAAATTTTCAAATTTTTACGGCCCACCAGTGGCCGAGTGGACAAAACCATCGAACACTGGTCGTAGGTTCGCGCAACATCAACAGGCTGGTCACATGGATTTTCCCGGGTTCACGTTTGTAATACTTAAACAGGGGCCAGTTTTCATAGAAAGTCCTTCCGGGAGGACTAACCCACGTGTTACGTTGCCAAAAACCAAATTTTATGAAATAAACTAAATTAATAACGTTATTTACTACAATACTTATTTTAAACTCTTTCCATGTTCATCATGGGTTCAGTTAGGCCCTAAATGGAGGAGGTTCAGTAGAGGATTTACCAGGAAGCAAAGGTGTTGCGCTGAGAGGGGTCACGGCGGGAACTTCCTTTATATTCTTTAAATTTTGTGTTATGAACACAGAGAAACTGTATATTAATGACAAATGAGTTTAATTCTTCGTTCAATTTCTGCCTTCCTTTTTTATTTCGTTTTAGTTGCAAGGGGCCCGAAAAATTTAAATTGCTTGAGACCCCTTCGCGGGTAAATGCGGCACTGGGGAGGTCCAAACATATGTACGTCGGCCCACCCCACATATTCACTACAATCAAGAATATGGTTATTCGTACGTTTCATTGACAGTAAACTTTTTAATATTTAAACACCAAAATTTTGGAAGATTTTGCTTTTTTTGCAGGGGTGGCATCTTTATAGGTTCGGGATCACGATACGGTAATTTTTATAAATATATTTAAATATGAATAAAATTTATTTATTTAAGTAATTTGCCGAAATTAATAGTGTTTTGACATTTCTAGGAAGTGAAATACTTGTTATTGTTTTCTGGATCGCAACAATTGCTGTTGTGTTTATATTCACAGCATTACTTGCTGTGTGTTACAAAATAATATGCAGATATAAAGGACGAAAAGTGCAAGTAAATGACATCACAAAATAAATATATAATGTATTTTATAAAGAATGTATGTGATAATATATATCAACTCTTTTTGACAGTCAAATACTGTATATTCAAACAGGACCGGCTCAGATGGCGGTTTTCGGGCCTCAGAACGAGGCCCCGCGCTTAGAAGGCCTTCAATTCAAATTTTCGTAGAAAATTGAAAAATTTGATAAAAATTATTCTTTTCTTGCAAATATTTCCGTGAACCTCCAGTCGGCCCTGTATTCAAATATGGAAATATGAATTATTTCAATGTAGTTTATTGAATAATTCGGTATATATTTTTCAATAAAACATAATATTTGTATTTTCTGTGCAGGCCTATATGGATTAAAAACTTTTTAACTTGTAAAATACGTTGATTTTTAATGAATGTTATTAATAAATTTGTTTAATAATTTAATGTTGAATTTTTCAATGATTAAATATTTTTGTTTAACTTTATTGTCGTCTTAATATTTTCATCAGGCTATCCCATAAGTCACGCACCTTAGGCAATGTAGCAGTTCGATTTGACTGCCGTCCTGTTTCACAGAGATTTAGACGGATGATGCAGTTATTCCATACAAATTGCAAGATGTCAGGCTTTCAAATGAGTGAGTGAGAAGATCATGCGCGTCTGCAAAAAATTTTTTAGGGAGGCAATGCCAGGAGTCAGATAATTACACCTGGTTTCACAAGTAGATTATAGAATACAGTATTGCATCAAAGCGTCCTATGGTCGAGAGTGTATGGTTACATATCTCGATCACTTTTACCATTGTAATTTGTGGAATGTAATTTGTGGAATCCAAGGGGGAAAATGCGCCGTTTATCCCTCTCTGAGAACGCCTATGGACGAGATGATGATGCCTGACTTATGGGACGTCCTGCTGATCACTTGTTGGACTAAAATTTTAAAATAGATTCCTACTATCGTCCGTCCGTTTTTCCTTAATTATGAGAACAGATATGGAAAACTTAGGAACGGGTGGTCCCGATTAACTATATGTGAATTTGCGGTCTGGACCGGAAGTCACGTGATTTTTAAAATATGATTAAAAATTACAGCCTGGCAAATATGATTTATTATTAATCCACTTTGACTATCACCTTATGCTAAGTATATGATACTAAACTTTTTCTCAAATATTAATAATTACATTATTCCTAAGTGTGCATTAAATTGACGAATGAAATATTAATACTACATAACAGTGTACTTATGTAACTTTATTTAATTAAAACATTTATCCAAAACTGAACACTAACAAAGACACATTTGATAGTAACATTTCACAACGTAGCGGTGCGTAAATATCTAATTGAACATTTACTTTTTAACATACTGACTGATGTGATCAAATCATCTCAAACGGCATAAGTACCACACAACCATCAGAATGCATATTAGTATAATGGCTACAATCAAAAGTATTGCCCATAAAGGTATGAATGCTGAAAATAAAACAATTCCATGACTTTTTAGAAATAAACTAATAATTTTTCATAAAATTCATTGTTATGATTATGAATTTCCAGTTTAACTTACTATTATAATGAAATAATAATGATAAAGTATTTTAGGTATTTGTATGTAACATGGTTAAAGATTTTGGACAAGATATAATACAAAATTAGATTATAAACCTCTTTTCTTTTATTAAAACTAAGTTTTATTAATCTTAATTATTCAATTACTTTATTTAATGAGAATTCCGAAAGTTTTAATCTATTCACATGCAATATCTATTTCAAATACAGTAACTGTTAATTATTAAGGTATCAAGGTAACTGTTAATTACATTTGATTTGTTCTAGTTAATTAAAAAAATCCAATTAAACAAGGATTAATCTGAATAATTGAATTATATATATAATGCAAAACTGTTCAAAATATATATATATATATATATATATATACTTAAACTTACCTTTATTTTTTATTTTGGGATAAGGAGTACTATAGGAAAAAATTATTAAAATTAGTTTTAAAATTTAACTATGATAAGACTGTTTAAATATTAGAAAGTATATGAACAATTGCATTATAAAAATAATTTATAAAGGATTTTGTTTTATTGACAGATATGAGAAGGGAATAAAATTATGGTTATTATTTTCCTGGAAACTCACTTTTATTTAAAATAATTTTTGTACATTTTCTCAAGGAAAATCAATAAAAACAAATTAATTTATCTGTACTAAATCCTTATAATAGTAAATAAAGTCTATAATAACTTGTTCTTTACTATGTCTTAAGTAATATTTTCTGTTCTGTGTCTTAACTAAATTTCTTTAGTAAACTATCAGTAAGAAATAACATTTTAAATATTGAATTAATTTGTGGAAGATGCACTCTGTGTGCTATATGTTTATTTAAATATTTGAATTAATTTAAAGAAAATGTTTGTCCAATTATAATATAACTAATAAATTGAAAAAATTCTCAATATATAAAGGTTATTGTAGCCAATAGTAATTAATATGCTACTGCATAGTACAATTGATTGATTTTTTTTATATTTTTATCAAAGAAATGGTTGTTGATTATTGGTAATAAATCCTATAATGTAGTTCAAGAAATTGATCAATTGTAGAATAATTAATTTTTTAATTTTATTTTTATATGTTTACTTCTTTTATGTTTGTTGGTGTAAAAATATACATGTTTATATACTTAAAATCATGTGCAGATATATATATATATATAGATCTAGTGAATTGTGAAGAAGATCTAAAACAAAGAAAAAGTGTTTTATATAAAAAAGAAGCAAAGTTTATTATTATAGAGCAAAAGTTCCAATAATTCAAAAAGCTTATATTTTAATATAAAAATAAATAAATTAGTTACACTTACATTCTCAGATATTTATACATTATTTACTATTTCAACAATGTACAGTATAAATATCTGAGAATGTAAGAGTAACTAATTTATTTATTTTTATATTAAAATATAAGCTTTTTGAATTATTGGAACTTTAATTCTATATTGTTATAATTCTATGAACAACATGAATAACAAGAAAAAAAGAATTTGCTTTATGGAAAAAGAAAGATAAAATCAATCACAAGTATTGACAAATCTGAAAATGAATTGTGATAATTAATAATAAATTAATTATAAAACTGAATAGAGATAAAAAATAAAAAAAATAAAATGTGGAAATTTCTATTAAAAATACTGAATTCTGTATTAATTATAATAAAAAAATTAAATATTTAATTTAAAAATGTGATGATTTAATTAAAAATATTCATGTATGATTTAAGTATGTAAAGATAGTTCTTAATTACCTGATAACATTTTAAGATTTAGACAATAATAAACATAATAGAAGTTAAAAGAATAATTTTATTACAGAAATCTTCTGCTAAAGTTCAATTTTTTGAAACTTTCCTTAAAAATAATTTATTATTTTCTTTAAAGATTTGTATTTTGACTATTTTCTTACTTCTGAATTTTTATTTATAATTGTTTTTATCATTTTAATAAAAGTATTTTAATGATTATGTCAAATTAAACAGAGATGAAAAATTATTCATTATCAATAAATAAAAAATTATATTTAAAGTATTTTATTGTGATAATGAGACTTTATAAGAATAATGGAATAGAAGGGTGACTAAATAAATAATTTTTTTCAAAAGTATTTCATCAGCTGTTACTAAAAGTAATTTTTCAAATATAATAATAATTTTAATACTGTGCAGAAAATTATATCAAATATATTTAGATGGAAAAATTATTTACCGAACTCCTTTCAATGATTGTAGTTTCTCGCTGCATTGAAACTCCTGAAATAATTCTGAAATATAAATTTAATTTAAAAATATTATTTTAAAAATCATTTAAAATGTAAAATAATAAATTCATAAATTTAATTCTTTTCTAAAAATTTTTATATTTTGATTTATATAATATAAAACTTAGTTTAATATATTAATGGCATAAACAGTACATAATATTGATAAATTTCTCCTGTTTATCATGTATAGAAGAATTTATAAAATTCCTAACAAAGAAATAAATCAGATTATTTATCATTTCATGTTGAATTTAAATTAATTTTTGACATTAACTCTTGAAAGTGGAAATTTGTAAGATGATTTTACCTCTAAATTTTATTCCCTCATCTTAAATTTGCATTTGTTTTAACCTTAAAGACAAAATTAAAACACGAACTTCTTGATTACAAAGAATAATATGAATAATGTAGTTTATAATAAAATTTATAAGGATTAAAATTAGATATAAATCACTTTATTAAAATGCATAAATATAAATAAGAGGTTCTAAACTCATAATTTCAGACCAACAGCTAGCTGAAATCTTATATTGAACTTAATTAGTTTATTAAATGAGCAAACGTAAATTGAATTATTGTACTAATTTCCTATTAGAAATTAAATTTTATCCTTTACACCTTAAAATTACTAATTGTTAATTAACATTAAAGGTGTATCTTCTTCATTAATAAGTAATACGGATAATGTAATTTAATTGGATATAAATCATTCACCCGTTTGTGTGAAATAAAATAATAAGCTTTAAGCTTATAATTCCAAAAAAGGAGATATTGATTTTAATAGAAGATTTGAACTAAGTTTGTCAACTTAATAAAAATAGGCTAGATTCTTCCTATTTCGTCCATTCTTTATACAGGAGGTGTCAGATTAGAGTACTGGATTACTAAGAGGATATGTAACCTGTTGCCCTTTGGCACTGATATTTTTTGGAGTTGTACTTTTTTTTATATATTAGTGTATCCAATCAGCATTGGACATTTTGTCTTTTACATAATTTACTGAGGTCGTAGCCTCAAATAAAAGGTCGAACCTCAGTGTGATTAAGATTAGTTTCTGGTGTGAAAAAGAAGTGAAGACACCGCTTTTTATAGTATATGTTTGTTCTTAATGAACATTAGTGTCCTGAATTATGTACATATTTTTTATTGTCAAATTATGTACAATGATACAATACTTTGTAAGCTTAATTCTTTATCAAATTTAACGTTGCGAGTTTGCTGCATGCATTAAAAACACAAATAAGAGACAAATATTACAGGGATATGTCATATAATTGAGAGACCAGATTAGCAAGAGTGTACTGTAGGACTGAAATTAAATATTGATCCTCCACAACCTACAACTCCCATTCGTTTAACTTTAAAATAAAAATTAAAGCATGTGATTCTTGAACCACATTAATTTTAATAACTGTAAGCTTAATTGTTTATCAAATTTACTGTATACATTAAAAAACACACGAATAAGTAACCAATATTATAATGGGGATATGCCAATTAATCGAGAAATCGGATTAAAACAGAATTTTAGGATGTAAAGGACTGAAATTAAAGTTTGATCCTCCACATCCTACAATTCCCGCACGTTAATTAACATTAATACACGTGTTTCTTCTGGAACAATAAAGTGTGACGTAGACCACATAATTTATAGCAAAATATTTGTAAAAATGATTATTTCTAACCTATTATATTCTTAAAACTTCATTGGGATAAAGAGTAAATCCACCTTGACGAGTTGGCGCCTGGCAAAACAACTTCCTAGCAACACAGAACGACCTTGCAACAAAAACAGGTTACACGTCACAATACAAAAACCACAACATCTATATTATAATTAACGGTTTACTTAATTACCTGCTACAAACAAAATAAATATTATTTGCGAAGCCAGCTTCATTCTTATAGCATTTCTATAAAACAAATGAAATCATAAAATTTTACCAAACGTTATCTCCCGATGACACATCTGTACCAACTATATATAGCGCCATCTGGAATTTGAAAATATTCATATTCAAATTAATTAATTAATTTTTTATTAAATTTAAAAAATAAAATAAAATAAAATATTGTATTTTTACGTTATATATTTAATTGTAATTAAAAATAATTAAAATATTTTACATGTTTCCGTATTATTATTATTTTTATTTGTATTTTTTTACTCTCATTCCACTTGCAGAATTTAATTACAGTATAATATTGTACACCGGCTTTAAGGTGGGCCGAATCTTTTCTTTGAAACGGAGCATATATTCAATATAAATGCCACAAAGACAAGTGAAATTGAAGATAGTTTCGATTTTAATGAAGAAAATCTGAAAGTTTTCTTATACGATTTGAATAAGCACTGTTTTTTCAATTAATCTGAGTGTGGAGGTGCACTTTGAAACGGATATACGCATACGTTACGGAATCCTCACTCGAAACTGTACAGTCTCTCTATATGTCTATCTACATATAAATATATAGACACATGAAGGTATTCACATTACTGTATTAAAATTTTTGTTATGAGTAGCCTATATTCGGAAGAAGCGGGCGACTCGTCTTCTACAGTACTATTATAGTTGCGGTTTTTGCGTTTTTGTGGGAAATCGAACATATGTTTAGACGCATTTAAAAATTCTCTAATTAGTCTCGGAAGATGGTGAACCTAATTCTTGCATCCAGTGAAAATGGGTAAGATTGGCTATAATCTAATAATCTTAATCTTCGCTATCGTTACTTTTTGCCCGAGCAACGCCGGGCTCATCTGCTACTAATATATAATTGCTTTTATTTCTTCGTAACATATTGTTCTGTTTTTATTTTATGTTTGTCATTTTATTTCAATAAAATGAAAAACAGAATAATATGTTACGAAGAAATAAAAGCAATTATATATTATGATATCAATTAGCAATAAATAAATGATAAATAGCAATTATATATTATTCAGAGCATCGTGGGCCACAAAAAAAATCACATCGGGTGCCGCTAGTTTGATACTCCTGTATTAAACGTATAAAAACGATAAATTTTACACATTTGTATTTATTATATACTTTACAATATAAAATATTGCGGTATAAAAGGTTTCTGGTGACACTGATCAGCAGGACGACCTAATAAGCTTTGGGATTAGGGACTCGTAAAAAAAAAAAAACAAAATAGTGAATACAATTCTCGAGGAAACCCTCAAAATGGTTATAAGGCTCCATACTGCGGCCTATTCCTAGCGTACCAGTAAATAAACCACTGAACACTCGTAAAATAGTAGTCGTGGGTGTGCGCCTGGCCAACGGGCTGGCCACGCGGAGTTTTCCGGGTTTTCTTCACGTTAGTAACACCTGAATAGGCGCTAGTTCCCATAGGAGATCTCCCTGGAGGCATCTCCCTTGTGATATATCCCACTTATCGCGTTGCCGTATACGACAAAACCAATTTTTATGTTGTTTTAGTTTTTAATAAAAAAAATTACCGGCAAGATTAATGGATAATTGTTTTTTATTTGTTTATGCAACAAATTTTAACTCAATTGTTCAGATAATTATTAGAATCTTGCAAAAATTAACGTACTTTATTAGACATTAGCCAGATTTACGACGAAATTTTGTGAATTTAGAAATATTCTGGTAAAGAATAAAAAGAAGAAAGAAATCAAAAAATCGACCGAAAACGACGAATCAAATCTTTCAGAAAATAATTTTCATTATTCCATTGCGTATCTCATAGTCCATTCACACGCTTCTTCGTTATATCTTTCTCTGTCGGTCTCGTATAATTCGCCCACGTAAAGATCTAAAGGGTCTTCGGTGTTTGGATCGCACAGAAGCGAACAGATGGAAAGTAGCAATTTCGAAATGGTCAGCGCCGGAGACCACTTGCTTGATAAGATGTCCAAACAAATGCTACCATCTCTATAGATGTTTGGATGGTAAATTTTGGTTTCGAAATTAATTTCTGGAGGTCGAAACGGGTAATAGCGGGAGAAGCGAATGTTTAGATAGAAGACGCCTCCTTCGTAAGGACTATCGGGTGGACCCATGATAATAGCTTGCCAGTTAAACATGTTGTCGTCGATAGGTCCAGCCGAGCAATAATCTGGTGGATCTCTGGTGATGCCGATCAATTCCCTTTTAATTCGCTTCAGAGCTATTGCACTCGACATTTTGTAACTCTTGTTACTTGCGATCCGAATAGATGTTAAAACAATGAAAAATTATTTAATTATTAAATAATTAATTAATTGTTGTTATGACAATGCTAAAACGTTAATCTGAATTTAGTACTCCAATGATAATTAAATTATCATTTTAAATTATAGGCTATATTTTTTATTTTTCAAAAGTGCGATATGACTTTTAATCTGAAAAAGCAACAATAAACAGATTTAAAGTATTTTTGGCGTCAAATGTTGTCAAAATAAAGACTTTTTCACATTTTAAAAATAATGCGTATTTTTAATTAAAAAGTTATATACGTAAAGTCATATTTCGCTAATTAAAAAAAAAACAAAAAAAGGAGCTACAAGGAATTGGTAACCGGATGGTTAATGAACATCAAGATTTAGGATGCGACTTGTCTTCGAAGTGCATTTCCTGGATTCGCATCTGGATTACTTTCCAGAGCTGCAGCGATGTATTCGATAAACATGAAATTTTTCATAAAGACACTGTAGGAAGAAGCGGTAGGAAGGAAACTGTATGCTTTTCATGTTTGTTGAGTTTTGATGGAATATCATTACAGACAAAAATGTGTCACCATAAAAGATGAAAATGTTGTCTATATGCAAGATCTTATTAGATTTTTGGAAAATAGGTTTTGTATAATAATATTTTTGTAAATATTATGTTATGTAGCTAATTTATAAATTGTTATTATTATATATTGATACAAGGAATAAAGACTGATTTAAGTTACTGTACTTCATGAATTCACTCAATACATATCTTAAAATATTAAGAATACTGTATTAGCAAAACCTTAACATTCCGATTACTCAAATATCCCCGACTGAGAAAATCTAAACACAGATTAGAAATTAGCTCAGAAATTGCAATATATAACAGTGAAATAACGTAGAGGATACACAAATGACGTTGTGATATTTAATAAGTTTTTAAAACTTCACGCGCCGGTCGTTTAAATCGTGTTAAATTTGATGAAAAAATATGACAATAAAAAACCATTTTTAAATGAGAAAATGCGATAAACTTAACTTTACATGCAATTAAAACTTATAAATTGAAAAGAAATCGCCACTATGTTTCGTGACATTGCAGCATTAACATTTTCTAAATATTTGAATGTTTAAAAAATTATTTTATATGTAAAGATCAGGATTAGATTTTGCAATGAACAAAACAAAAAAAAATCGATTCTGCTAATTCAAATTGGCGTTTTTTGAGATTTAATTTAATATGTTCTAGATAAGAAAATATATTTCTATATCTATCCGGTAATTTTTCTTAATTCAACATTTGTATATTTACCGAAATGATCAGAGGTACATAATGAATCTGGAGTTGAGGATAAGTAAACTGTGAATGCATTCCATCCCACAGTCTACACATAATTTGTTAAAATGCATTTATTTGCATAATAATGAATTATTTGGTGTCCAGGTAAATTTTATTTTTCGCACAGTAGAACACTAGTATTCATAATCATATTGTAATTTACATATAAAAACATATTGTTTTCAATAAGTTTAATGAATTATTATTATTATTATTATGCTCAAATACAATAGAAATTGGTTAAGAAGCTTTCAAGGAAGCAATTTAAAGAATTCTCAAGCAGAAATAAAAATAATAAGCTTTTCATTCAACAATTCATATTTATTCAACAATGTTCCGCCACATTACAGTGAATTCCGGTTATACAGCATTTATTTATTTACATATTTGTTATTTGCAAAATGTAGTCTATTAACTCTCCGTAAACTCAACAGTATCATAGGTATAGTGATAGTGCAAGTCAGAATTCGCTATTTGCTTCAAGCACAGTCGCCAGTTAATCACATAAAAAGTTTTCCAATCCATGTTCAATGTTCAATCCATAATAATGTACATTGCTTTTTCACATGCAATTCAATGTATAAAATTTTTGGTAGGATGCAGCTGAAAAACTTCTTGAGCGAATTCTACTGTACTAACATTTATCAAACTTTATTTCAATTTGTATTCTATATAACAACGTCTGAATATAAGTAACAGCAATATTACAGCAACAACTACCATAACTGTAGGCCAAACTGGAAATGATGCACCAGTAACTAAAAAGAACGAAAATAAAATTTATTTATTTTAATTAGGCCTAAATCTAATTATAATTATGATTAATAATTCGTTAATGCATTATGAAATACAAATGAACATCAAAATCTGGAGTTATAAATCAAATAAGAAAAGCTAAATCGTGGCTGATTTTAGGCTATTAAATGGATTAATTGCATACGAAGTTGACCTGATATAGAGAGCATCGCCCTCTTTTAGAAACTTTAAAAACTAATTTAATTATTAGAATTTTTAAGAAATGGCAGTATAATACCGCGCTTGCGCAAAACAAACATAGGATGGAGGGTGAAACGACCAATCAGAAGCACCAACGTTCACGGCCTTCAGCGGTTCCACGCGACGTTCGGATTAAATGCACCAGCGCGATTTTACCTACTGTCAAATTCGTTTGTACTTAATTCATTTAATAGCATAAAATTGTCAAAAAGGCAGAGTTGTTGATTATTTTAAAAATATTTATTTAATTCAAAATATTTTAAAGATTAATAAAGTAAAATTTCCAAAAAATTTATTTATTTTCTTCCTTTGTATTAATTAAGCAAGAAACTTATGTACTGTACTTACTTTCAGTCCTTTCGATGGGGATTGTATCATTGGGCTTATATCTGAAATGACCAAAAATTAAGTATTTTAAATATTTAAAATGCTAAAAATTAATTTCGTGATAGATTATATCTAGATATTTATATCATTACGAAAGTATATTAAATAGATGCATTTAATCTCAGTTCAACATACTTTTCATAATTAACGTTAGCAAAAAAAGTTGAAAAGAGCAATCATATTTTTCATTTTTACATAGGAGAATGCAAAGAGTTTAATGTAATAAGTTTTTATTTTTATTTTTTTGTAACATTATGGAGCAATTTTTAATATTTCATTTATACTAAATACAAGTGATTACATATTAAGCCGATTACAAATGGCCTTCTGAATGATTGCTGACAAATTCGATAAACTATCATTTAATTAATCAAAATAAAAATTTAAAAACTTTAATGAAGAGAATGCTTCAGTTGCTATAGTGAATAAGTAAATTTGAAATGGGCTACTACCGTTTATTTTCCTTCTGGTAACCAATCAGATTTAAGACAAGCACATCACTGACCAATCATTTAGTCTCAATATCTTACATGTTTCGCAGAAGCCGACATATGTAAAATGTTTCAGAATTGCAAATCTTTTTATTTAAAAAAGTTTCTTAAGATAATTAAGATCTTGTGATAGTTCAATTCTTAAGCATTGTACTATCCCAAGATATTTCCCACTGAATCAAATTACAAATATATAAATAACCAACGTTATTTTAAAGTTGCGTTACTTTGATTTAAACGATTTGTAGTCCCATCTTCTTAATTCTGTACAGTTATTTTTCGATCCTGTGCTTAGACATTCCAAAAGCTGAAAAGTACCTGAAACATAAAAGTTGGTGTTAATTAGGAATACCACCATATATTTTAAAAAAATAATTTTCTATTGGTATGAAAACTACTTCATATATCACGAGATAGAACACTGTAATTAAAAATTATATGATAGAAGTTGCGTCACACATGGCAATCATCCTGAACCATTTAAAAGAGTACAAGAAAGACAATACAAAACTATAAAAAATCGAAAAATAAACTAATACAAATCAATTGCGCTAAGGCTTTTTTATGTTTAAATCAGATCGTGATTAAATTTTCTTATAAAACTTGTCACTGAACTTATGAAAATTATGGACGTCACAAGAAATAGACGCGTTGAAGATAGGAACAGATGATGGTTGTGACATAGACTTCTATTTGATCAATCCTTTACCGAATTACTGAAGATGACAATGGTGAAAATGAAAGGAAAAGATTATTACAGTAATACCTCGACTTACGCTACCCCGACTTACGCGAACTCGGAGTTACGCGATTTTCAAATCTCGTCGATTCGTCTTTTGTTTGAGTGCCACGCAACTCTTGATTACTCACTCCCCCCACACTATTGTTCGGCTTACATGTTAGGACGTGTCGCGCGGAATCGACACATAGCTACAATTTATTTTGTGTTATTTATTTCTGTGTTTGTTATATCTACGGAGACTTGAGAGACTCTATGTGGTGATTTCTTGTAACCGTGAACGAATTAAAAGACGAGATAAGATTAACGAGAACATTTATTAGCTTACATACATCCGACTTGGATTTTACACAAATTGCGAAATTATACCCCGACTTACGCGAATTCGACTTACGCGGTTATCGCTCGGTCCCACCTATCGCGTAAGTTCGGGGTATTACTGTATTAAATTTTGTGAATTAGTTGTGCCCTTGCGAATTATTCGCAAGTATATAAAACAAAATATTGAATGCAAAAAAACAAATCATTAGTTGGGAAATTATCGGAAACTGGGACAAGGCATTATTGGGATGAAATCTTTGCGACCGATTTGCGCGCGAATATAAATGGTTTTTGCGGCTCTACTGGGCTTCCATGTGAGTTGGGTTTTATTTTTTCGGAATAGATTAATAGAATACCTCAACACCTTGGCACTTTGCCCAGGTATTGTGCCAAGGGATTGCACCCTTAGAAATTTTCCAGGTAGGGTTTTCTAAGGGTATTTAGTAGTGGCGTGTGGTGACATTTGATGGTAGGGAAGCTGCAACGGCGGAAGCTGATACACTGCACAGACTGAGTCAAGTGGAATTGAGTGATCTCATTCGAGACCTAGACTTGTCAAAGCAGAAGGCGGAACTTCTAGGGTCAAGACTACAGCAATGGAATCTTCTCCAACGTGATGTTAGGGTCTCACAGTACAGAAACGTCAGAGGGATCTGCTTCCTTTTTTCAGAAGAAAAACAATCTGGTTGTTTGCTGCAACGTTAACGGCTTGACGAAATGTTTGAATTTGAACCATGCTCCAAGTGAATGGAGACTATTCATAGACTCCTCTAAGCTTAGTTTGAAAGCTGTATTACTTCACAACGGCAACCGTCTTCCTTCTATTCCTGTTGGTCATGCTGTTCACATGGCGGAGACTTATGCAAACATGATAGCCCTCCTTGATTCAATCAATTATGCTGAGCAGAAGTGGAAAATATGTAGCAATCTAAAAGTCATCGCTGTACTCTTGGGAATGCAACTTTGGGGTACACTAAATACTGTTGCTTTTTATGTATGTGGGACAGCAGGGATAGGAAATCACATTACATTCAAGTGGACTGGTTTTCAAGAAATCTTGACTCTACCGAGAAAAATATCGTTGCCGAGCCTCTCGTGGACCCAAAAGATGTTCTTCTTTCACCCCTTCATATCAAGCTGGGTTTAATGAAAACTTTTGTCAAAGGTATAAACCAGAAAGGACAGGCATTTAAGTACTTAAGAGACAAATTTCCTAGATTGAGTGATGCAAAGGTTAAAGAAGGTATTTTTGTTGGACCACAAATTCGAAAACTTATAAAGGATCCCGCGTTTGACCAAGTTTTGGAGAGAGAAAAAAAGGAAGCTTGGGAAGCCTTAAAGGGAGTTATTTGTGGATTCTTAGGCAACAAAAAAGACAATAACTACACTCAGTTGGTGAAAATATTTCTGGAAAAATATCACCAACTCGGATGCAACGTGTTCCTCAAAATCCATTTTCTCCATTCCTACCTAGACTTTTTCCCTCCTAGTTGGGGAGCTGTCAGTGATGAACATGGGGAAAGATTCCACCAGGATATTTCTGTATTGGAACAAAGAGATCAGAGCCTTTGAAATGAAGCAATGCTTACGGATTACTGCTGGTCTGCGTGTAGAAATGCACCAGAACTCACAAGAGGAAAGCCAAAAGAAAACAATCTCATAAAGTCACCACATGATTCTCTTCACACCGAAACACCTGCCAGGTATTCTTCTATTAATTTATAACTCTTAGAATGTTACTGTAATTTAAAAAAAAAACTTCAAAAGCACTTTCAATGCTGTTAGCATATGTAATTAAAATGTATCGTTTTCTCTTATGCTGTTAAAATCACCTATTATATACCACAGAAACTAGAGCTAATAAAAATTTTTCTTTGTCATATTCAATTTTCTCACCCCAAAATTAGAAAGATTTTACTCATGAAATAAAGGAAACATTCAAAAACATTTTTTTGTTGTTGTCCAGTGTTATTAATATATTCCATTAAGAAATACATAAAAACTTCGATATAGCGCCCTCCTAGATACCGCTACCCCCGTAGAGCGCCAAAACACTTTAATATTTTTAAGAACGCTTCACCACCAAATAAAATGCAATTCTTTATGTTTGAGATACTTCGGTTTAGCGCGACACTCGAATAGTGGTACCAAGTTTGACTGTATAAAGAGACGATGTAGTTGGCATATCTTACGAATATTTCATTCCAAGTTGAAGAAATTATCAGTGTACAAATCTTTTTGTCTGACAAAGCACACAGAGATAAATGAAAGGTGGGGATGATTTATGTCAAAGCAGTAGTTTTGTCATAGAAGAATGAAGTTGTAACCTATTTACTTACCAATGTTGCAAGTATTTTGAACATTTGTCAGCAAACTTTATACGTTTAGTAAAGATATAAATCATAAAGCTGTTGACATCTTTATCATCCTTTCCCTATCTTGCAAGCATTGATGAATGTAAACAATAAATTAATCAGAGTAAAAATGCAAACCTACAGGCAAATTCTAACCCAATCTAATTGCAAAATGTCTTATTAATTTTTAACGTTTGCATCAGACTTATTTGCTTTAACATTACGTTACATTAAACATTCGATTTAGCGCATCTGAAACTGTCACTAAATCGAGTACAGGGCTAAAAACGAAGTACCTTAATAATTTTTGTAAACAGGAAATATTTCTAGGAATAATTTTCATGTTCAGATTTCGTGGATTTTTATGTTTAAAATTTTAGTTGAACATCATAAAAATGACGATAAATATAAATTCTAATTACGTATTAAGTCACAACACATGATTAGAATTATGTAATAAAGTATATTATCACGAATTCCAATTGAAATTTTAAAGATCCTTTATCTTTGTTGTGATGTCCTTCGAAAATACTTGGAATCATAAATAATTCGGTGTTTTGATAGATTTAACTTAGTGATAAGGTTATTTTCTTTATTGTGATCGACTAAAATCCCGGATTATTTTCTAAATGAACATAATTAAGAATTAAAAAATCCCCGCGTAACTTTAATGAACTTATTTTGGATGTACTGTACAGTAACATAATAAAATAAGTTCGCGTACAGTACCGTACTGTACTATCGCGTGAACTGTACTGTACAGTACAGTACACGCGATAGAAACAGAAGGTAAATAATTGCTTGTTACAAAAGGAAATTATTAATATTTATTTTAAAAATTTAATTTATTTGGCCTTAATGAGAGATTCTACACAAAGAAACTGTTAAAATATACCTAAATTATAATTTTTTTACGTTTCATTCCCTCAAAATTAAAATCAAAATCATTCACTTTCGGTTAATCTGTGTTTATCCTCTGCTTGGGTGAAGGCAATTAAAATACTATTCGACAGACCCAAGCAGGCCAAATGGAACCAAATCTGCTAATTATTCAGAACATGCAGAAGACATTAGTACCAAAATTCACCACTTGGCAATTTTGGCGTTGCAAACATCAAACGTTTTATCTGTTGATTGCAGTGTCACTCGTGTCTTTGTGTCTGTAGAGCTTGAATGTCTCTGTATATCAACATACTCATTGTATTCAGAGATATGAGATCATGCAATGTCTCAATGTCGTCCATGGGAATGTGAAGAAGTATCATAGTGTTGTTTCAGAACGCTTGTTTTAATGAAAAGTCGTTACGCTTTTAGCAGCTAAGAAACAAGAAAATTAACTGCCGTACACATTAATTTAATATAATTAGTTTAACTCATCAGTTGTTTTTAATATTACGATAAGAATTACAAATTAATTAAGCACATATACCAACCATCATTCCGCCGTCATTTTTAGAAGTCTTAACGCAAAGATTTACATATCAGTAAGTTTGTTTGTCTGTTCATACGATTGATAACACACACACACACATGCGTTCTGTTATATTTTGATTGGCAGCGTTAAGCATAATCTATATTTATTTAATACAGATCATTGCCGGTAGCATGCATTATTTAGCAATAGCTCTTCCTTCATTAAATATAGCAGCGAAATGACAGCGGTTAATGTTTAAACTTAACAGTTCCACCTTTCTTCGCAAGAAACTCACTATACAAATCGTTTACGACAGTAATATGTCGTAAACACACTGTAAACATCTAATATTATATATATAATTAAGGGAAATGCTTTCGGGGAAATGAATTTAATTGAAATAACGTGACTTCCGGTTTGCATAATTAACTGCCCCTCAGGTTTCCATGTCTTTAATCTAACTATGTTCTCTAGATTAAGGAAAGACAGTGGGAATTTATTGGTCTATAATTTTTTTCAAATTGCAGTGCAATTATTAAAATGGTAACTTTTGAGGGTACAGATGTGTTTTATAAAAATTGCAAACGCTAACGAATGAAATCTTCAGTAAGTCCGATGCCACTTGAGATATGACAAATGGTTTCCCTCGAACTTTAACCACCAAAATTTAATAGTATTGCTGCCCTAATACTCAAACCTCCTTGCAAAATCTCAGAAATTTTTGACAAAAAATAGAGGAGTTATTAAGCTTCAAATTGGGTGAAAAAAATCGTGCCTCCCCCATACACTAACATCCCTATATACAGACAAAACCCCAACATTTCCTAACGTTTCAAGGTCCCCTGATTCTAAAAATGTAAAAATCTTGGGGAGGGGTCATTTTTTGACCGATCGCCACACTTTCCCTCTGTCATATATAACAGCCGGGAATATAAAAATAAAATGTAACGACAGATACCGCATGCAAGCTAAAGAAGATTAATTAACTAAATATATTCTAAGGTAATGAAAGAATATTCTTCGAAAAACGACAGTGGGCACGTGCATTGTCCCAAATCTGCCTTATTAGCACCCATATCTTCAAAATCCTGGATACGCCATTGAGCTTTTTCAATATTCTCCCTCCGACCTCAGTACAATACTTTGCCTACACGAAGTGCCACATTCCTGGTCTATGCTTACCAGGCACCTGAGAACGAGTGTAGACAGTCGAATCCGTCCAAAGTGTTTCCCTTTATCCGAGTGTTCGACCCAATTTTAAAACACGAATTTCGCCCAATCATAGCGATATTGATCCTTTAATAAAGAGAAGTACTATAAACAACACTACAGGTGACATAAACATACGAGAAACGAGGGACGATATCAGTAGCGCCATCTTTCGGGAAGAAATCAAAATGAAATTTGTGATAAATGTTTGCTTCTCTTTTGTAGAAATAAATGCTAACTTTACACTGTCAATCAGTGGCGTGCAGTGATATTTGATGATAGGGAAGTTGTGTCGGCCCTGGATAGAATCATTAGAAGCATTATGCATATTTTGGTGTGCAGCATCCATCAGCTAAACGGCGTGAGTAAAGCGCATGCACGAATATAGGCTATATAATCTGGCTGCTTTACACGATTCAAATATTTTCTCTGTGGAACTATCTCGTATTCGACAATACAGCGCTTCCATTGGGAATATGCATATACAAATTTATATTCGAATCTTATCATTTTTTTTCACATGTAGTAGCCTATAGAGATTTGTAATAAAATACATAATGCGGTTATAATAAAATATTAATTTTAATTAATTCAAAGTATGTTAAAATATAAAAATAATCGCACAATATGTGTATGTGCACAATATGCAAAAAATCGCACAATATTTTAGAAAATTTAAGGGAAGTTGTGCTTCCAAAGCTTCCATGGACAGCACGCCACTGGTATTTTGATGTTAGACATGAAGAAAGCCCAAAAAAGTTTACGCAGTTGGTCAGGCACGAACCCAGTGTCCAGCGCTTTTATCCACTCCAAAGCTACGAAATCATTTTGAGAATTAATTTCATAAGTTAAATTTTTTTATTATGGCTACGAATTAATATAAATTCCACCAGTCTGGCATTAAGTAAATTGTAAAGTTTCTAAGAATATATTATTGCGAAAAGAGAGTAATTGAAGTCGATGGTGCAAATTTTGAAATACAGTAATACCTCGACTTACGCTACCCCGACTTAAGCGAGCCCGGAGTTACGCGATTTTCAAATCTCGTCGATTCGTCTTTTGTTTGATCGCCACGCTTGATTACTCACTCCCCCCACACTATTGTTCAGCTTACATGTTCGGCTGTGTCGCGCGGAATCCACACATAGCTACAATTTATTTTGTGTTATTTATTTCTGTGTTTGTTATATCTACGGAGACTCGAGAGACTCTACTATGTCATCCAAACGAAGTAGAACTAATTCTTCTGCATCAAACAAGAAAAGAAAAACTTTATCTTTGGAATGTAAAGTTAACATTGGGTTGTTCGTAAAGTCGAACGAGTTAAGCGAGAATGAAGTCATCGTTATTCCTATTTCGTTAGACTTTTCGAACGATTCGTTACTAACGCGT